>NC_040900.2:9509487-9679487 GCF_900634795.4 Betta splendens | reverse complement strand
GCGCACGGTGCCAGTCGGTGTGAAACGTCGCCTCCGATCAACCAACTCAGACTGGTGGCTCCGCTCCCGCCGCTGCAGGAGAAGTAGGAGCCGCGCGAGCGCTGCCGTCAAGACCGAGCGACTGGGAACAAGAGCCCTGATGTGGATTTTCAAAATAAAACCGCAATTCGTCATGGGTGACGCAATGGTTTTCTAATGTCTTAATATAACAAATTTAAGCTAAGCGGAGGTAAATCGCTTCAGTCAACATAGACATCGGCATCAGTTTTATTATATTTATGACACAGAAGAGACTGAATAAAACTAGACAGATAACACGAAAATGCTTCTTTGCGTTTAGGCAGATAGGAGTCGACCTGCTGCTGATCAGGTGTGTTCAGCCAATCAAGCTCATGGTTGGAAAACAAGCAGCAGGATTCCTAAATGATAAAAGTGAGAAAAATAATAATTATAATAAAAATAATAAAAATATTAGAATACACATAATGCGTTTATTTATCATGAATAATTACATTAATTACTAATAAATACATAAAAGTGTGTTGAAAAAATTGCAAGAATAAATCTTAAATCCTCGGCCTTATAAAACTGTTATAAACATACGGTTAAGTGAAAGATATTAATTAAGTCGTCAACGGTTGTGAGTGTTTTATTTTGAAGGATGAACCGTGTCGTGTGTTTTAGCTGCGCTGCACACTTGACACGATCCTGTTCTGCCATCCAGTCACACTGCGCTCCAGAGTGCGTCCTGGCTGCGCGCCGCTGTGATCAGCGGGGAAGGAGGGGGGGAACGGTGGGGGTGGGGGTGGGTGGGGGTGGGGGATTCAGGTTTCCCTCCGGGTGCCGCTGGAGGCAGCGAGTGACCGATCCTCTGAACGCCAATCATCAGAATCATTCGCAAAGAGAGAGAGAGAGAGAGAGAGAGAGAGAGAGAGAGAGAGAAAGAGAGAGAGAGACCTGTGCGTGGTTTGGAGCAACACCGGGTGGTCCTTTGCAGGAAGAGAAATATATTTGCAGAAATGGGACTTAAAGACTCGACTCAGAGACAGCGATTATGAGCAGAACTCGTCCTGAACCTTAATGGAATCAGGGGCCTGGAGCTGCACAGGGTCTCTGGAACATGTCAGGGATAAGGCTTGTGTGTGTGTGTGTGTGTGTGTGTGTGTGTTTGATCCTATAGCTCAGATAAATCAAACTGAAAGTGCTGTGAATTGCAGTAAAAGCAGCTTCATGAAGTCCGTCTGTGTAACGGCGGCTCATCCAGTCAGTAAAGATACTCGTTTGCCTAATTGGCCGCGGACGCAGAGATGCCGTAAAATCCCCATTCGCGTCATTGCTGGTATTGTTAGACGTTACACACCACCAAGGAGCTGCTCCAGTGTTTGATCAGTCACACTCAAAGCGGTGTGAGTGAACAGCAAAAGAGCCGTTCAACCTGCAGCCTGTCAGGACGGAGCTGCTCCAAACAAGCTGCTAATTACCCTCATCTCCTCAGCTGTGTGTTCACAGGGCGACTTTATGACGCCATAAAGCAGCGCGCGGCGTGTGCCACCGGCGAGGGCTGGGCCCCCCGCTGTGATTTGTGACAATCTATGTCAACACGTCATAAATAACCCAGGAGTGCACCTGCGCCATTGGTTCCAATCCACGTTCTCCTGTTTAATTACACGTTCCACTCATCAGCAGGAAGACTTCCCACTGAACAACGGCGCGAGGAAGCGCGTTCTATTGATTTACAGCGCGGTCGAAGCGCCACGAAAAGGCCAAGACCCAGAGTGAAAGCAGATCCCTGCACTAATGCGCTCCTGTAAAACACGTGTTTGCTCGTTGACCAGGACGCACCTCGAGGCCGGCTGATCCGCAGGAGCCTGTCGAGGCTGCAGCCGGAGGACGTGGGTCTGCGCAGACGGGCCGCGGCTGCGCCAGATAAGTAGCTGTATTTGCTGCTCAGCCAAACGCGAGAAACAAAGGAGCACTGTCAGGAGGCTGTAATCGTGTTTGGTAGCGCGCGTGCAGAACAAATCCACACCCACACACACACACACACACACACACACACACACACACACACACACCCTGTCGGGAGCATTTCCCTCCAAGGGAGAGTGGAAATCATAATTGCTGCAGTTAGTTGGGCAATCAGTTTTTATAAGAGCCTCCGTTTGGCGTCTTTCATTGTCTGTGTGTTTTCACCACACTCCCAACTGATAGTAAATGGTTTCTGACACGTCTCTCTGCGGCTCAGGTGACTCGCGGGCCTGTTCTCATGGGAAAGTCAAACTGTGAGTCACCGGCCGACGGTCCTCATTAAATTACGTTGCGAAGGAGAGGTCCGACTGGCGATGAAGGCCAGCGCTCCGTGACCCCCTGGTCCCCGGCGCGCTGAGAAATGCGAGTGGGAGGAGAACAAAAGCCGGGCGGTCAGGAGGAGAGGTCATGCAGATGGTGAGAATGCTCAGTGAGACAGCTCGAGCCCTGATGGGCAAACTGACCAGATGACCTCTGCAAAGACACACACACACACACACACACACACACACACACACACACACACACACACACACACACCCCTGCTTATGTTAGTAGGAAAAACAAAACTCCTCCTCGCACCCTTGCAACACCCCAAGATCTAAATGAACACAAACAAACGCCATCACGTGTGCAGACCCTCACCCGTCCTCCCCCCCGACCCCCTCGGGGGACCAGATATTGGCAGAGGAGAGGTGAGGCCTGTTCACTTAAAACTGGGTTAAAGATTAAACAACAGCCTTGGAGTTCAGGCTGATGAGCAAGTTGTGAGAATCCAAAAATAGTAAGTGTCCAGAAAACAATAGGACCTCAGTGTTTTCTGTTGTGCTTGAGTCCGTTTAGCTGCTGTTATCTTGGTGCATAGTTTCACTGATAAGCCAGAGCATGAACCGTTCCCCGCTCGCTGCCTGTGTGGCCAGCAGCCAATTGACTTGCACTGGCTTTGTCTGAGGTGGACAACGGAGCCGGCTAATGATTAACGCGAGGGATTCTGCTGGGACAAAGATGCAGCACAAAGGGAGGGAGCGGATCCTCGAGGCCTCTCAGAACCGGAGAGGGGGCGAAACTCAGGTGCAAACAGGACCTGAACCTGAATCCTGCACGCTCGGCACAGGACGATTCCCACTCCATCAACTAAAACTAACTTTTGATTCAAGTGGAGAGGATGAAACCTGCAGCAGAACCAGGATGAGGGCGTCTGCCTCCGCTGGCTGAGCTGTTTGGGTCGGGCTACGTCTCAAACGCTAGTATGGTTATATGTGTGTAAGCATCGGCGGCGTGCAGTTCCACGAGTCAAGGCCGAACGGGACGCGCGAGAGCCGAGAGCTGAGCCGAGGCTCCGCGGGGGGTCCCGACGCTCGGCCGGCCGTCTCTGGGTCTAATGGCCTCAGTGATGGAGGTTCTTTTCTGGAGGAGACGCGCCCGTGCCCGTCTCTCATCGCGCTCCTCTCCAAGACCACCGAGCGGAGAGTCATTTTGTGTTCTGCGGCCTGACATTTTCCTCCACGCTGGGAGAGAGAGGGGCGAGGGAGGGGTGGGGGGCGGGGGGGGGGGCGCTCCGAGCGCTCGCTCAGAGAAACACATCTGAGCACCGAGAGAGTAAAACGCTGCAAAATGGAGCCGCAGCGAGACGGGAGCTCTGGGGTGGAGGCTGTTGTCTGGTGGCAACGAGGAACTGAGACGTGAGAGCATGTAGTTAGAAGGAGTTTGGCATCGAAGAGTCGCTGGAATGGAAGTTGTGAGGTTTCATCGGATGCTGTTGATGGGATTCTTTCAGTCAATCACACCCGAATAAAACAAAGAAGTTCCTATGAAATATGATTCAGGGCCTCCTCTGAGGTCTCACTCTCAAAAGCTGCCTGCACCTCCTGAAGTTGGAGATTTGAATCTTCCCGGTGCAGAAAAAAAAGCCCCTCATGTGCTTTTTCCAGGCGCGTTGAAAGGAGTTGGTGTTTCAGGGCAGGTTCCGCACAAAAGCAGCGCGACGCTAAATCTTTCCCGCTGCTCCGGCGCACAGTGGCCGCTTGTTCGGCCTTGGCACACGCGGGTCCGATCATCAACCGGGGTGTAAAACTCAGAGTCAACAGGGCAAACAAAACAAGCCCTCAGCTGTGTTTGCATTTGCACTCACCCCTCAAAAACAAAAAAAAAAACAGAAGAAGAAGCAACAGCTCTAGTCTAAAAGCAGCCCTGGTATTTTCTGCCTTCTCCAGAGAAATGTGCTGTTTACGGACGATAAACAACAGGAGCCACACAGATCCCTTTATATTCAACGCTCAACTCTCAGAAGAGGCCGGAGAGCGGGTTAAACGTCTGCTTCTGGAGATGAAATGAGAAAAAAAAAACGGCTCAGCGGTTCTGTTACAGCCATTTAAAAAGGCTTTGCTGAGCTTCATTGGACCAAAGAGGTGACGGCGGCCACAACCCTGATCTGGGATCACGTCAGGCGAAAGTGGACTGAAGAGAGAGAGGAGCCTGTTTAACCAGAGGTGATGTAACATCTGGTCACCTTGGTTGTTTGGTGGCACGTTTCTCCTCGTTTCTCACCCAACACAGGCGACACATTTTGCAACTGGACCTGCGAGGATGAAATGTTTAAGATTCCAACGGTCATCGTGTCACTTCCTCCGAGCCACAGACGCCCATTTTACTTTTCCCGAACTTCAATTTCATGCCGATGTTTAGCAGAAACGGAGGGAGGATATCACGGAGGCGGATGCACGGAGGCCACTTTCACAGCAATACTGTGGAAATTGCGGCTGAGATCGACTCGACGCTTCCCTCCCAGACTCAGACGGAGCCGTGTGATGTTACGACTGCGTTGTTACCACGGAGGACTTTACAATGGGCTGATGAAATCCGGTGCTGATGATGCTGCACGTCCACAGATGACGTCTCCTTGAACGCTTCGCCAGCAGAACCTACCTGATGATGTGGGATTCTCCACCGTGCGTTTCATCCTGGCTAATAATCCGTTATCATGTGATTCGTGTCACGTTTGATTTCTCAGTTTAGGATTTTTTAGTCTGTCGTACGAAGACAGATCAAAGGCTGTTTCTGCCTGATACGGATCCAGGAGCTATTCTGAGTTCTGCTCTTTATTTCATACGCTCAGGATCCTCCCGACATCACAAAGCTGCTGCTGCGACTGAGGCGAGATGCGCTTCACAGGATGTGCGTGTGTTGTTCGCTGTATAGAAAGGCAAATTATGAATGTGATGTCTCTGTAATGCGCTGGCGTGCAGTTAGAGAACAGGTGGCCGTGAGCTGACAGCAGCCACACGTGAGTCTGATCGTGACTGGGTGAAGGGCCAGAGGTGGATCCCTGCCCCCGAGTTTCTCGTTTTTTCACACAGAACTGCAGGGCTCGTCTGCAGCGTGGGCGGAGGAGGGACTCACACAGCAGGTCGGACCTGTTCGTGAAAAAAGAAACTGGCGAGAGAGAGCGAGCGAGCGAGCGAGAGAGAGAGAGAGAGAGAAAGAGAGAGGACCGACTCCAGCCCTCAATCTGCCAATCAAACCGGGCGTTATCTCATCCGCGAGGCCTCGTTACGTCCAAGCTCGAGGACGCGACAAGTGTTCAGCTCCGCGTCTAATTCCTCTAATCACTGCTTGAGCAAACACTCAAACTTGCAGCTTAGCGTGAAGTGCATCACCTGCTTCGGACCCGCGTGCGTTCCCTGCGCAAACAGGAGCTTCGCGGGCGACAAGTCAGCGAAAGAATCTGCCAAAGTGAGAGTGTGCGGCCCGTTGGCTGAGCAGCACCCGTCCTGCACGTTGGGTCGGGTCCAGGCTTTCTTGGCAGGATCAGAACCAGAACGGGGCCGTGGGGCGCCATTAAAGGGCCATTACGCGTGCGGCTGTCGGGAGGCGGCGTCACCTGCATGCGAGGGTGCGTCGCGGCACTCATCCGTCATCGCTCGGCTTCTCCTGCCCTCGATCTGTCACTTCCAGCGCCGCGCCGCTGATACAGGAGGCAAACTGTGCTGTTCACGAGACATTACACAGCGGCCGAGGCTGAAAGTACAGTTGAGAGGAGGTTCGGTTCAACGTTTAGCTCAGTTCCAGTAGAATTTTTGCATTTTAGCTTCCTATAAAAAAGTGTTCTCACTTGAAGGCTAATTATTGTGCTTGTTTTAAATAAGCAGCAGGGTGTGAGTGTGTGTGTGTGTGTGTGTGTGAGTGTGTGTGTGCGTGTGTGTGTGTGTGTGTGTGTGTGTGTGTGTGTGTGTGTGTGTGTGTGTGTATGAGGAACCGTGATCTCTGCTCCCATAAGGAAGGAATTGGCCGAGAGCAACTCAGCAGCAAAATGTGCAGACAGTTGCTTCCCCGAGGCCTCTGGATCGATCACACACGCCCGTCAGCTAACGCTTATCAAAGACCCGACACGCTGAGTTGTTCTGAAACGGAGAATAAAAGGAGAAGGGGCTTTGTGATATGTGCACTTTAGCCTTTGGAGATCCTTTATGACAGCTGATGAATTTGCCTAATTCTGCTTAGCCTCCCACTGGGCACCCTCTCTGTTGGTCGCTGGAAGGTAAGTTTAGCTCAGTCATTTCTTTTAAGTCTGTCAACGGGTGAGTGGGGGGGGACGGGGGGGGGCAAAGCCACTCGCCACTCTGAAGCTATTAGCTCGCTCCCTTTCCACCTGTCACACGTTGGTGACTTTATTTCGACTCGGCGCGGGACCCCCCGCTGGATATCAGAGAGCTCATCCGCGTCTCAGGCTAAGCCACCCCAACAAGCGTCAAACCCCCACCATACCCCCCCACCCGCCCCCTCGCGACCCTCCGCGACCCCTCGGCACCACGGGTCGAACGAGGAGCAGAGGCGTGGGCCCGGCTGAGGGGGAGACGGAGTGAAATGAGCTCCGTCATGCAGAAAAGTGCAGGCGGGGGAGGTGATGAATACACACTCTCACCCCCCCCGCAGGTACGCACACACAGCTGGGACAAAGAGCAGCACAAACACACGCAGCTCCACACTCTCACTTGGGTTTTTCACACACACACACACACACACACACACACACACACACACACACACACACACACACACACACACACACACACACACACACACACACACACACACACACACACACACACACACACACACACAGGATTAGCCAGCCTTTGTTGGCAAAACACAAATTACAAGTCTTTTAGCGCTGGCTCCTCCCTCCCTGCAAGCGAGTGTGTTGGAGATGGAGGCAAGAGATGTGTGTTCGCCTTGTGCTCAGGGTGACGCATGCAGGCCTGAGTGGAAGTTTGCATCGTTATGAGAGAGAACGCAGGAGAACCGCCGACGAGGCGCCCTCTGGAACCCGGAGGAGGAGTGAGCTGTCAATTACAGACGTCTCTTTCAAGACTGCGACTGCTTTAGAGACTCCGGGCTCCATCGACCCCCCCCCCCCCACACACACACCCACCTCGATGGTTCACAGCCTTTGTGCCGTCACATCTGCAGCTCCAACGTGATGAAGCTCTGGAGGACTTCGAGCTGCCACAACGCGGCGGAGCCCGGCGACGCCGCAGGCTGCGCTCGACGCCGTTTGTCGTTCGTCTTCATTCAGATCTTGACAAATTCCCAGTCCGACTCTGCGGCGGTTCGGTACAGGCCCATTAGTCTGTTACAGTTTTAGAGGCAAGCTCGCAGACAGACGGGGAGAAATGCGTCAGTAATATGAAGTAACACAGGAACTAAACCGCTCTCCTGGAGCCCAATCAGCTCAGAATTGACCCGTATTCCACATATAGCGCCCCCTGTGGCCAGAACCGCCACAGCTGCACTAAATCAGCATGTCCTGGATGCTCCTCACCTGAAGGCGACCTTTTGGCTTCGACTCACACATGTAGCTGTTGTGTAAACAGCTGTGAGACGTTAGTGACCTTAATCAGTTAAGCTCTGAGGTCAGCGCTGTCGATATTTTCCCATATCGGCCGAGCGTTGTCTCCTTTGTTTACCTTGGGGAACAGCATTCCGCTCACATCTTTAAGATGGCCCCGAATCAGGTAAGCCACTGGCCATGTGTCATAACGCCGCTCGGGATCAGGCTAATTCTCCCCTTTCGGGGCTGACCTGTGGGAAAGTGTGGAGGAATGCCAGCATTACTGGCAGAGGGCTGACCTCAGATCAGGATCAACTACAGCTCTGAGTCAAACCTGCATGAAACACTGTGATAGAGAAGTGATGGCTGCTCTATTTAGTCTAACATATAATTTATAAAGTCCAACCAAGCCATTGATGATAACATCTGTATTAATACGGCAAATACTGACAAATGCAGATGAGTATGGAAACAAGGTGGACCCTTGATTGAGATGAATCATTCAGGTCGGGGGAGATCAGACACCCAGATCCCCAGTAATGATTACAGACTGTAGTAATTAGAGCTCAGTAAGAAGACAGATCTCTCCATAAAGCACTTTTAGGCTGCATCTATGAAAGACATCACCTTTTATGTATAACCTTCAAAGGGTGGTTGAAATCTGCATCATACATTATTCACAATGCAGATGAGGATGAAGAGCAGCGTGCGTTATGTGTTGGATGGTTTATTGTTGGCTCGATGCTTCACACCTGGACTCACAGACTCTGAATGGTTTTGTTGGAGGTGGTTCCCAGCGGAAGCCGCCGAGCTTTAAAGTTCAGAGCTCAAAACAAGCGACCGGAGACGCTCAGTGATGCTTCAGGTGAGACTGTCAGTGTTTTATCCGAGGCCTCTGAAACGGAGTGAGGAATCCCAGATATGCAGCCGTTCAGAACGCACGCGCCAGTGTTTAGTTCTGTTCTGTGTTGAGTCGATCCGCCACCCACAGGTCCCCACTCGCCCTGATCTCTGGTTGCGTTCACTCAAAGACCCTGGTTTTGTGTCCTACGCAAGCAAACGGCGCTTCCACAGAGCGGGGAAAGCGGGACGACGGGCCGAACGCCAGCCCGCGACACAAAACACACCGTGAAATCATCTGCGCTTCATTAGCTGATGATAAAAATTGCCTCATTGAAGCAATCAGCGTGATAATACTCTAAATTAATTTGTCAGTCTCTCAGCAGTCCCCAGAGAAACGACGCGGTGAACATCCACTCGCCGACGTAAAGAATGTTCATGTCGCGCTGCAGGTGATGCCGTCACCGTGGAAACAGAAGACAACGGTCCTGATCAGGAGGGATGCTGGGATTTAATGCACAGACTCAAGGCCAAAAGATCCTTTAGCTACTGAGACAAAGGTATAAAACACAACATAGACATGATAGGATCCTCCATCGTCTGCAAACAGCACCTTCGGCACCGCCTGTGGACCCAGATGGACGGACTGAGCACCAGAACCCGCCCCCGCGGTCCACTTTGGCCCAGCTGCTGCAGCTAAACACAGGTTACTATGTCTGGCTGGTGGTTTTGTTCAGCATGTCAACCTCGCCCATCTCACCCCCCCCGGAGCCCAAACATTTAGTGTTATGACAGCTAAAAGCGGGGAGCGTAATTACTGCAGCGTAGTAACCTGAGCATTAGTGTGAGGGCGACTGCGCAGACACGCACGCTGCTCTTAAATGGGTCGCATCCAAAATAGAAGACCGCAAATAACCCATGGTAATAGACTGAGAGCTCCGAGGGCACTTAAGTGGGACCAGCTCCACTGCGGAGCTGCTCATCGGTTCCTCAAACGCTCTCATGTCGAGTAACACATGAAAAGTCAGCGAGAGTAATAAAGGAAAAGCTCGATCTGCAGGTAAACATTCAGATGACTGTGCTCATCCATATCTGTGCACTCCTACTGGTCTCACTGGACACCAGTGCTCGTTAATCCTCTCCCTTTTGTTTTGACAGCAGTCCAGACAGGCCGAAACCTACTCGACTCCAGCGCTTCCTCCGTGAAGCCCTCGAAACCAGATTAAAGTCTGGGACAATAATCTTCCCCAATTTTCACGCCCTCGTCTTCACTTCAGCCCCTCGGCCTCAGCCGGAGCATCTTGGTTTTGAGTCAAAAAAGCCCTGTGACGTCGCTGGCGCCTGGGCCGCTGTTTTCACAACTGCTCCTCTGAGCAGCGGGCGCCGCTGTTAGCGCCGTCCACCACTGGGTGCTGAAGACGCAGCGTCTTTGAAGAGGGGCTGTTATTGTCAGTCAGCCGCTTCCCCTCTGAAGCACACAAGGATTGCATTTCAGTCGCGGTGGATTTGCAGAGCCGGAGATGGAGCCCGACAGCAGAAATTCAGCAGGTAAAGCTAATGTGTTGGGTTCGATACGAAGCCACGGACGATGCAGAGGAGGTGGTGCTATTAAATGCTTTGTGGTTTGTGGGGATTCCACTGGTGCAACGCCACGAGCGCTGCCTTCATGCACTCAAGGCCCAGAGTGAATTAAGCACAGACATCTCTCTGCTCCTCTGGTTCTGTGTGATCTTGGTCCGACACAAACCTCTGAACGCGGGTTTCCCTACGGTACAGCTCCCCCCTCGGAGCGCTACTCAGACACACGCCAGACAGAAGAAACACTTAATAAAATGAAACGCTTGCTGTTAAAAGAGCCGACACTGGTAACGACACGCTTTGCGAGTCGAAGCCTGCTGCACTTAAAAGCCACGCGGCGCCAAGATCTTGTCTATTTTGAATCCCGAACAATATGAGGTGCAGTAAAAGCAGTGAGGCTGCACCCAGACAACACCCAGCAAGCCTTATTTATTAGCTGCACACGCCTAATTTCACTGAGACCAGACTCTGGCAGCAGCTGCGGAGACTATTATTGACTCAAACATCTGAGGCTTCCCAGGAGCCTTCAGGTCATCAGAAATCAATCAGAGCGCTGGGGAATGTGGCGCTCTTTGATTCTGGGCTCTGATTGTTCATTGTGCGTAATTATGTATGCGGCGGTCTCGAGATCCAAACTAAACCGCTGAATCTGGGAATCAGGAGGAAGAGGTGTTTAATTTGTAAAACACGCGTCGAACGGAGTGGTTCCAGCCTCAGAGCTAATACTGCAGGGCGGTACCAGCAGGCGTGAGCTGAACTGGTGACCCCTCTGCTCCAGAGGAAACACCGGGAGGTCACGGACAGTGAAATGAGAAAGCCAGCGTGGTTCTGGGCTTAAACTGGGAAACCTTCCCTAGTTGTGGAGCTTTGAGTTGTGATATTTAGCGACTGTCATCCACAGGAAGACTGACTGTCAACACAGCAGAGCTCAGGCCGCTGCATTGCATCACACCTGAGATCCTGCGCTCAGCTTTACTCCAGTAACAGATGAATGCTGCACAAACTGCTTTTCTAACGGCTGAGGTGGGGAGGATTTAAGGGTTTAGCACAAACGAGACGACCAATAAAAGCAGGAATATCGTGTTCTTGCACTAAATGCCGTGAAGAGGAACGGCTGGAGCGGTTCCAGACTGAATGTTTCCTCTCCTTTCCCTTCGAGGCCGCGGACGCACAGGCTCCTCTCCTCTCCAGTCGTTGTCACGCGACCGCGGAGAACGAAGCGACGGGCGAAGACGTTTATCTGCAACAGTAAACAGTAAATGAGTGAGTGAAGAGCGGAATGAATGTGTGTGTGCACCTCAGCTGCAGAGAGAGAGATGTGCAGGCTTTTACCTTCTGTTCACATCATCAACCCAAACATCCACACAAGCGCTGATCAGATAATTAGCAGAATGCTCTGAGCTCCGAGTGGAACAGCAATTACACGTACAAGTGTAATCCTGAAAACGTAAAACTCATAACGAGACGCGTCTCAGCGGCGTTCAAACCAGGCATCCGCACTTTGGGAGTCTCCTGCCTGAGTTAGTGTCAGCGTTACGTGGATCCCTATTAACCCTGATAATAGATATCTCTCATCCAAGAACCTGAAACCAACAGCAAAAGCAACAGAAGAACGCCCGTGTCTCAGAACTGGATGTTGTGCTGCGTTTTATTATCAACATATTCTAATTATTCTTTATCAAAAATCGTATTTCTCATTTAAACGCACCAATGATGCTCCTCCAGAACTATATACGCTTCCTATGTAGCTGCTTTTCTCTCGCAACCACCTGATGTTGTGTTTGCACAATAATGATGTTTCTCAACAATCCCAAAAGCAATGTTTGCAACATTACATGTGACTAAGTTTTCCATAATAGATTTTTCTCTCCCTGCCCTCAGGTTTGTTTTGTTTATTACGTCCGCCCAGGAGGTAGATGAATGATGCTGACGAACGGTGGAAGATAATGGGGGGGTAGAAAAGGAGAGTGGGGACAGAACAACCGAGAAGAAGGAAATCAGTGAGAAACACAGCACTTCTCATTTTCATGTTCCAGATAATCCCCTAAAATGGCCGACCTGATTCGCCAGGCGTGACTCACTGCACATAACACATCTACTCCACTAACGATGCTTAACGAGCGCCGCTGCGTTAGCGTTAGCCGCTCGTTTAGCACGTCTGTCCTTTAAACAGAGCGCTGCTCGTCATAACTACCTGCTGCCGCTGCTGCTTTGACCTCGGGCTTGAAAAACGTCCGATGTTTGATTCCGTTCATTCAGCTTCAGCGAGCGGGAATAACTACAGGTAAAAGCAGCACGTTGTGGCAGCAAACGCCCACTTTGCTGCATATTTTACTCTCGGTGTGTTTTAGAGGCTCCACCTGCTGCTCTTGTGGTCAGAACCTGCTCACTGCCGTCCACTTCATCCCATCGCATTAAGCGCCTGTTCGAGGGTTCGACTTCTGCAGGACGTGGGAAAAAGCTCCACTTTCTGCTCTATCACACGTAACCTTGCACGCTAACGCCCACGTTAGCACAAGATGGCCGCCCACCCGGAGCGGCCGACCACACGGACCCGGCGTGGGACGCGGAGCTGCTCTGGAGCTGGACTTCGGCTCTTAATGGTTCACGGGGAATATTTTGAATTCAAACTGGGTCTGTTTCCCGTCGTAATGTGAGCGGTGAGCGGGTGTTTTGTTCGTAACCTACTTTAACTGACAGCTCCTCGGTTCCTTCCCAGTGACACGGTGAAGGTAATTTTCTCAGAAATGACAAATCTCCCTCAGGGCCAAGCGTCATTCTAGATGCTTGAGTCGTTTTTTTTTATTTACAGTGTACTCCAACACCGACCTCGACTTGATTGACTGCTTTAAATAACAAAGACTCTCTATATTAATCCATAGAGAATCTATTTATAGTGACTTAATCCAGCACTTGATTCGCTGCACCTCACTTTGCCCTCAGCGATGCAGCCGTCTGATACCGGTGGATTCCTTGCCAGGCTCCTTTTTTCCCCTTTCTCTCCTCCAGGACACACTTCTCGGAGATTAAATACGTAATCTGTGCAGCGGAAAGTGAGGCGAGAGCTCCGGGAGACTTTCAGCGCCGAGAGGCGAGTCGGGGAAACAATGAGGAGATTGTGATTCAGTAATTCTAGTGAATTTGTGATGGACGAATTCCTCTGGAGCCAGAGTGGAGGTATTTCAATATAAACCTCCTGAATGCCCTTGTGTGCAGCGGCAGCAGCAGTTGCATGGTGTTGATGGAAAAAAGTTTTATGTCCCAATAAAACTGGTTTACTGCCGCCTAAGTGGGTGTGTATTTCTATCTATAAAAACAGAGGGAGGACTCCGAGTCCTGTGCCTGCTTTGCAATTCAGATAAATGTGCACATTTAAAATCTCCTTATAAAGTTCTCTAATACTCGCAATTACAGCGGACGAGGTTTGGTGTAAGTGCAGGTTTTACAGTACAGACACGGAGCCGGCTGTAATGATCCTCTCAGTCGGAGAAAACAGATTCTCCTCCAGACTCGACCGAAGCGCTCGACCCGAGCCTCCGCCCGTGATTCAAAGGATCAGGTACCCGTGATCCGGTTCCGTGGGGCGCAACAGTGACGGGACGAGGCTGAAGTTAGTCACCCAGCAAACGGGCCCGAACTGGTTGGAGTCAACAACCCTGCGGTGAAGATGCCCACGGGCACAGCTGCTCGGCCCCAAAGCGGGAGAGCAAAACTGACGGCTCTGGCACGACAGGACATAAGTGCTATTCAGGATGCTAACCATGTGTGTTATTCTGGTTGGCTGAGCTATAACTGGACAGCAACGCCGAGAGCTTCTTACCGTAACCCCCGACCAGAACCCTGGCTCCACTTTACTGGATTCAGCCCCCGGTCCCGCTGACGCCCCGGCCGCGGAGGAGGAGCAGCCGGACGCGGTCTCAGACGGGCTCAGAATAAGGAGTAAAACAACACGCGGACGAGTAAACAGGCAAAGGTGTGAAATGTGAGTCTGTTCAGATGACCGTGATGATTGATAATGAGCAGAAACGTCATATACAGGAAGGAAAAGATGGAGCCGAACTGTCACACATTTAGTAAAAAAAATGTGACCAGTCCTCATATTAACAGCACGGTTTGGTTTGTGAAAGTAACACTCAAATATTTGGAATAAACGATAAAAAGAGTTGTCATCATCTACAATTGACTTTCACCTCAGACTTTTATTTTGGTTCATCCACTTCCTGTTTGTTTGGGGAAGCGCAGCTCTGAGAGCTTCTCATTACAGACTGGGCCGCTCCATCAGAAGCGAGCGGCGCTACGACCTGAGGCGCCGGTGAGAAACGTGTCCACAGCCCTCAGTCCCAGAGAGCGCGGCCGCCGAGGCCCCGTCGCCCCGCGTGACGCCACCAGCCGGGCCACCCGCGCCGGGCTCCGATCGGAACCCGCCGTTGTTTACTGAGGCCGCTGAACCGCCGCGAACAACGAAGTAGCATCACCACAAAAATGCCAGACATGGAAAATGGAGGCTCGCGTCCCTGTTTGAAGGATGCGAGCGCTCCAGGCAGACGGAGCCTTAATGCAGCTTCAGATCAGCCTGTAAACTTGTTTGCTTTTGTGGTGAAAATGATTATGACTATGTTTTTTGATGATCTATTTCCATCTGGAACTTCTAAATGCTGCTCGATTAGAGACTAACACGATGTTCACAGTGTTTTAAAGGCCTCATTTTCTCACGTGCGTCACGCTCAGAAAACAAAGCGGCTCAACAGACGTCGCTTTCCAGCGCGTTCGGCGCGATTAAGGACGTAATCGCGGCGCTAATTGCTACAGCGCGGCACAACTTGACAGCCCCAGCTTCCCCGGTTTTATCGGCCAATTAAGCCCACTTATGTAAATCCATTCATACCTTGGGCCTGATTCGGGCGCTGATTGCTGATGGGCGACGGGCTGAAGCATATGGCCCCGCGTCGCGGAGGCTCTGCTGTGATTTCTGTTGCTCCGAGCGGCAAACGCACAATGAGGCCCTCCACCTCCAACGGGGCTCCGTCGTTTGTCTTCTCTCGCTCCCACGCAGCGGCAGTCAGCAATGCATGAACAACATATTATTAGACAGGCAGACGGTGAAAGCACACATTTATTCAACGACGGAGACAGATGCCTCGTTTGGAGTCTGATGACATGTGATCCAACTGGAGGGTTCAGTCAGCTCGCTTCTTTATTTCTCTATTAATAAACAAAGTAATTAACTGCCGTGCTGAGTAGCTGCGGTGCCATTGCTCACTCGTCAGCAACCGTTGCCGCGTTGAGACACAGGTGATTCATCCCCACGATGGGCTCCGGCCTCTGAGCAGCAGGAACCACGGCCTCCTCCATCCGTCCCCGTTTCAGCCTCAAACTCCACTCGCAGGCCGCGGCATTCCTTTGGCCTGACTGCATCAAACTGCGCTGAATTATAATTAATTAGCGGTTGGAAACAAACAGAGACTCGGCCGGCTTGGAGAAAATGATATAGCGGCGTTTCCAGAGCAAAGCGCAGGGAGAGCGGCCTGGCGTTGAGCAGCAGAGCGGACTTCACCCAACATGTGGCTCAGGCTCACGTGGCGCTTGTTTTCCTTCACGTACCGACTGGCGTTAACTCACCGCGTCCCGGTCCCGTTTCGTGCCGCATCTACGTCCGTGCTGTTCAACGAACGCTCGGCTCATTCGATTTTTGCCAAGGAACCGATACCCGGACCCGGCAGGTTAGAGATGAGCCGAAGATTAGCGCCGCGTTGGGCCAAGCCGCTGTTCCCGTTTGACGAGGGTCCATTTCCTGTACCTGGGACTCATCAATCACCTCTGGCGTCGGGAGCTGATTAGATTCGCCGCCTGCACCGCGAGCGTCGCGCAGGCTCATCTGACCGCTGGGAAATGAGGAGGACGCGCTCCGAGGTTCCATGACTACGTCTTATCAGAAGCTTAACTTGATCATCACTTAACTTGATCATCACTTGAACATCAAGCTTCGTGATTCCAAACATGTGGTTTCACTGTTGTTTTAACAAATTAGCTTTTGCATGTTACATCTATATCTGTTAAGCCAGAACAAAGCATCTGCATAGTTTTAACTCGGCCACTGCCAAAACGTTGAATACCGCTGTATGTAAAATGACATTGTACTGCAGGATCAGAGCGGGAAAATACATCCAGATGTTCGGGGAACATTCATTTGTGAAGTTATTTCTCCTCGTGTTTTTATCATGACATTAGAAAATATGAGCTGGATGCAAATACAAATTTACATATGCAGATTAGATGCACGGACGTTTAATTTCAGGAGACAAGGTTGTATTTGTCACACGTCACATAATAAAGAGAGTCAACTCATCACGTGGTCATTTATATAATAATATCTGAATATCTTATCATATTGATATTGTGCAGCACCTTCATCCAACTGTAATGTGACTGACAGCTGAACATGAGTTGACAGCGGCCATTGGCCTCCACTGGTCGGTGGAGAGAGAAGAAACAAGAAGAGAAGGACTGTGGAAACATCCTAACAAGCTTCCTTTTCATGCTACAGAACCCAGTGCGACCCGCTTCTATCTGCAACAACGCGTGGCTTCATAGAACCCCGGCCCAGCCCTCCTGGAGTCAGGTTGATTTAAGGGTGTTTCCATAGCGTGATTGTAGGCGGCCGCTATAATATTGTGACTCCCCCCTGATTTAATGCACCGCCCGCACATCCTGATAAGTCTTCTAAACCCACAATGCCTCTGTTTATGAGCCGCTCAGGTCAGAGCAGGGTGAGTGTAGCTGGGAATGTCAAGGGTGCAGGGAGCACAGGAGGACCCTGTTAGCGTCCCGGCTCAATGCGGCCCATTCAAGGTGTACGGTGCCGGCGACAAACACGGGTTTCTCTGCCGCGGTTTATTTGCCCAGGGTTAATTAGTTTCAAACGCGACGCTGGAACCTCGTCCTGCCTCCTGTAAAAAGCGCTGAGCGGCGATAAAGCAGCGAGGGCCCGGGTCGGAGCCCGCGCCGACTCCTTGTGGGGTCAAAGCGTTTCCATTCTCCGCCCGTGAATGAGGGGCTCTGGGCTCCGGCGCTGCGCGGCCGAGCGTCCGCCACCGCCCACACGCACAGAGTTATATTTATCCTCCCGCGTCTCCAGCGAGTTTTCCTTTCGTCGCAAACTTTCTGAGGCTCCTTTCAAAGGGCCTGTAAATGCTCCCAGTGTAGCCGGCTCCCCCCGGCTCCCTGAATCGCAAGCAGTGTTCCTCCCATGTGCGAATATATCAGGAATCTCAACCTTTCTGACCTTCTGCTGTCGGCGAAGGCTCTTTTGACTAAATCCATAAAACAAAATCTTCTCTTTGACATCATTTATTTCAACTACCGGCTTGAGGAGGTCAACGGAGGAAGAGGGGACTGGGAGTTTGGACTTTCTGGAGTCCTTCTCCTCCAGCGGTGATTCGCTTTAAGCCCCTGAATGCCACAACCCCCACACCAGACAGACAACGCTTTCTGCCTCCTGTCAAAGTAGAAGGTATGAACCGAGGAGCGACACGAGCTTCAGGGAAACAGAACCCAGAGGCAGATGCGTCTCCGCCGTGCCCGTTCCAGAGCGCCAGAGTCGTGGCTTTCGTTTTCCATTGTGCGACGGGTGCCTGTAAATATTTACAGCGCTTGGCAGAGGCGGCGCCGGGGGATTCGGATGAGCGGCGAGCCGCCTTTACGCGCGACCGGGTCGCACGGCCGGGTCCCGTGGTGGCGGCCGGCCAGGACCTCTGCCAGCGCACTTCTCGCCCTCTCAGGGTGTTGAAGCCGGGGCCTCAGCAGCATCTCAGTTATGCGTCGAGGCCGTTTTCACGGCGCTGGAGCCATTCCTGCCGAGCGCTGAACCCGGTCACAAAATGACTCCTCGGTGGCTCCTCCGATATAATTTGCTTGAGTTTTATTGGCGTTGGCCTGTCTGGGCTCCTGTGCATGTGAAGAGCTATTAACTTTTACTGGGCTCAGTCAGGCTACGCAGTCGCGCAAAAGGGTGAGACAGACTCGTGGGCGTAAAAGTCATTAGACAGCGAGACAGGCAGTTAAACACTCGGCTCGCTGTGCAGCGTAAATCACCTCTCAGTCCCTTTCAAATACACAAGGTGGCTCTTTCCACCGGAGTCTGTGTCCTGTAAATGCCGGGGTAATTCACAGTTGTGGTCGAGGGCTGCAAACGCAAGCGAAGCTGGAGTTAAATTCTGCTTGTAACTCGTCCAGGAGAGACAATTATGAAAATGTGAATGGATTGGAGCCCGGTGAGGCTCGTTCTCCCCCATTCCATCACAAACATAAATGGACGCCTTAAACATTTGCTGAATATGTCTCGCGTGACAAATAAATATGGGGGGGGGGGTGCGATCCTGGCGTTTCGAGGCGTTCTGAGTAAACGAAACGCGTGGCTCGCTCTCCAGGAGCGAGCACCTGGGCGATCAAAGCGCTAACGCGTCAAACAGGTGCTACAACAAAAAGCCGGCGCCAACAAAGAGGAGTGAGATTACACCGTTGGCCAGTGGAGCTCCGATGGGTTTGATTACTCGCCGACCCCCCCCCCCCCCTTGTTCCATAAGTGGAGTGCTGAGTGTGCTGACCTGTTGGTTCTCAGCCAGCTGATGAGTGAATGAAGGCCCACTGGCTCTGTGTTGGGCCCATTGTTGGGTCCGCCGGGCCCTGGGCTGGAGGGCTTTTTGTTGGCAGCTCCAGGCGCGGCTGCCCGGTCAAAGACACCTCTCCTGGGCTGCTGTCGACCATCTGTTTGCCCCCGGCGCTCAAACAGGCCGTCGCCCCGTCACTGCAGCTATGTGGCACGAGTTGCCGCTTTGGTTGCTAAAGGTGATGAAGTGCTGTAAAAAAATGTTTGTCGCTCGCTGTTAAATCCCTGAATCAAAGGTACAGATGTTGAATAGGTTTTATTGAATGATTTAAAAGCTTTATCCAGTCTCAACTGGTCAGAATGCCTTTCTCTTCTTCTTTTTCTTCTTCTTCTTCTTCTCCCAAATTATTTGCAACACAGGATTTAAAGAAATAATTCATGGTTTCAGTTTGTCCAACACAAACAAGATTTGATCAGTAAATTTCTCTCGCTTCGATCGATAGTGTCCTAATTGAATCCATCCTGGGGCACAAACAGTGTCTTCTAGAAGCTCCATTAAACTAAAGCAGTTTGGTATCAGATCAACCCTGCTATTCCCTGATTGTAAGTGAATGCTGGGATTAGAGACCCCACACCATCGGGATTGCGTGCCCACCGTGGCGTTGTGAATTGCTGTATTGTCTGGGGGCGGTCGTGCAAACCCAGCACAACAGCTAATCCATGGGCTGAAGACCCAAAGCCCTGGTCTGTGGGTCCTGATACGGCAGCGTGAACAGTACATGACTTGGGTAAACAAGGCAGAAGCTGCACAGACACATCGGGCCACAGTGGAGCTCCTCACTGGGTCACTGATAGGGAAAGTGAGGAACGTCCCAGTCTACAGGGTCGCCATGAAAAACGTATCGAAGCAGCTATGTCAGTTTTAGGGTCTTTGGATCACATCGCACCTCAGCTGCGGCAGCTGGGACCCGAAGGGCCTGTTGCGCAGGAGGTTCTGCAGGACCCCAGCTGAAGCCCCTCGGTTTCCCAGCAGCCCCCGGCTCTCGTGAAGCCCTCTCAGGTTGTTTGCTCAGGCTGTCGCACTGACGACGGCCCACTCAGCGTGGATGTTCTTTTCCCAGGCGGGAGCTGCCGGCTCCATGTTTGCTTTCCCTCGCCTCTCAAAGGCCGCATTCACCTCCGGCCCCGCGGAGAATGGGAGCGCGGTGTGCGGAGCGCAGGCGAGGGTCGTCTGGGTGCTTTCACGCATTTGCTTCTCTTTTAGTGACATTCCTCAGTAATCAAGATGCGCCTCGGAGGTCTGACGACTTCCCGTCGGCAGTGACGCACCCCTCAACGATGGGTCGTCAGAAGGAGCAGCGCGGATGAGGCGGAGGCAACGCACAGAGAAGCAGTGGGAAATGAAATAGCTGCTTTTCGCTTGTTTAAATATTCGCAGGAAACGCTCGGCTGGTTTTGTTCATCAGCGGGTCGAATCAAAAGGACGAGCTGGAGTCAGTCATTGTGGACCCAAAGTTTAAAAATCTGCAACGATGAAGGTGCCCCCCCCCCTTCCTCTCCTCTCACATCTCTGAGCCTCCTCCTCGGCGCTTAATTAGCCAAACGCACCTTTAACACCAACTCACAGCAAAAGTAATTAGTGCGGGACTTAGCAGAATGTCGGTAGATTACGAGTACTGTTGATGCCAACAGGACATTTCTTCTTCTCCATTAATTCTATATATTATCTCCACCCTTTTTCTATTATTGTGAGTTGCACTGAACTGAAGCACTGACCTGTGACTACCTGTGAACCTGTGAGCAGCTGCTGCAGCATGGACCCCTCCCGTCCTCACGCAGGTGCATCCACCCGCTGACTGTCTCCTGGCTTTAATGTTGTGGCTGATCACAGCAGTTTCTTCAAGGACACTTCAGCAACAGCGGAGGGTCGGTATTTGAATGTTGAGACTTTAGCCGATCTAAAACAGGCGTGACTGTCTGTGCGCCTGTTTCCTCCTGCGCTGTTTGATGCTCAGAGGCCTGGAGTCTCTGAGCCTTTTGTGCCATGTGACTCGACTTGCGTGCAGTAAAATCCGCCTCATTCCCTCATTCTGTGAAGCTGCCTCCATCCTGGGCGCTACATGCAGTGCTGCAGGTAGCGCTGCCCCCTCCCTGGCGCTCGCTCGCTCCGTGTGGGGGCACGCTGAGGCTGTGCAGCTATCTCCGCCGCCTCGGGATGCTGTGCACAAACAAGAATGGGCGCGGACAATGGGCAGCATGCAGTGAAGTGCAGGCTTTAATGAGGCAGATGTCTGGCTATTGGGAGCAGCAACACGGGGGGGGGGGGGGGGGGGGGGGTTGGGGGTGACACATCCCTGCCTTTGTTGGCCGGCGTCACCCTCCCTCGCTCGCTCTCTGCGTCTCATGCCCTCTCGCTCCTTCCTCCGCTCTTGCAAACATGTGAACATATAAAAACACACACACACACACACACACACACACACACACACACACACACACACACACACACACACACACACACACACACACACACACACGCACACACACACACACACACACACCCCTCCATTGGCTTTAATTATCCCACTCCAAATCCGCCGCTCCATTAGTAGCGCTATAATAGCCACCCCCCCCCCCTCCTCTACATCCCCGGCTCGTCCCCATTCAAGTTGGGGAGAGAAGCTGCCCT
Source organism: Betta splendens (assembly GCF_900634795.4). Classification (NCBI taxonomy): domain Eukaryota; kingdom Metazoa; phylum Chordata; class Actinopteri; order Anabantiformes; family Osphronemidae; genus Betta; species Betta splendens. Next base: position 9,657,917 of record NC_040900.2, on the reverse strand, counting down.
TTGAGCTCCTGTCAGCCCCGTTGGCCGAGGTCTTCAGGTTCTCACATTCCCTCTCGGCCAATCAGGGCCCGGCGTCGAGGCAGGGTCCGGAGGAAGCGAGGCGAGATGGAGGAAAAAAAGCCAATCGCTGTGATTAATTTATTCTGATTCCCTCCGGGGACCAACTCTACTGGAACGCACCCCATTTTTATGTCCTCTCACACCCCGCACCCCCCCCCCCCCCCTCTCCCCCCTCTCCCTCTCCCCCCTCTTCATTCTTTCATTGCGTTTGTGAAGAGTGATAGAAGAATGCAGAGTATTTCTTTTTCAGGCACTTTTAATATGTACCCCCCCCCCACCTCCTCCTCTTCTGAAGGTAATTACAGAGAAGTCTCAATAGATGGGAAATTTGCGTCTTTGAGCTCCAGCCATATGACGCATGAGAGAGGGGCTGGTGCGGAATTAAAGCAAGGACGGAATGGGGGCACGGCAGGAACTTGAACCTGCAAGTGTTTTTGTGCTGGAGCCGGAGGGGCCAAAACATAGTCTCCATGGTAAATAAAACCGAGAGCTTCTTCAAGCCCCTCGACGGCCCCTCCCCCCCCCGCCGCCGCCCCCTGGCGACCTGTTGCTTTCTTCCAGCCACCATTGTGTCCCCCCCCCCCCGAGTGTGAAGTGGGTGACATCATCGCTTCCTCTCGTAAACAGGTGTGATGGCACGGAAAAAAGGGGTCCCATCTCTGGTCTCCTTTCAGTGCGTGGGTTCCATTTCACCTCTTGTCCCTCGGCGGCGCTGCTTGGGGGCCCCCCACCCCACCCCACCACCTCCACTGTACTACCAGACTCTGCTGCCCACCGCGCACAGTGAGGCCTCGTGTGAATCTGCCCAGCACGTTTTAAGGCTGAATTCTGAAGGCTTTCTTCACACTGTTCGGCTCTGTGTTTCTTCCACCCACTGCCCTGTTAACCTCCATCACTCCAACTGGCAAAAAGCGCCAAACCTCGATGAGGTACCGCAACACAGCGTTTTCTCAGTGATGAGAAAACGAAGTGAGCTGAAGTCGCACTAAATGGGAGCAGTGGTGGAGCCCATCCAAGACTGAATCAAACATTTGTCTCTCGGGTGTTTGACAACGAGTGTGTGTAAGTTTGTCATTTATCAGACGTTCAAGCAAACACAGACGCGCAACAACGGCCGTGATGAAGATGGATCCATTACGGCTCCTCACTGAAGTGGCTTTTCTCTTTGTTGCCGCGTCCCAATTCGCTCAAACCTATAATCAAAGCCGAGGGCTGCCCGTTTGTTTTCCGCGCTCGCGCTCATCCTGCGTCGACGTCCGCTCAGGAGACGCAGGGACCTGTCACACATAAAAGGAGGCCTAAACGCTGCTCGCACCATCATACGCTCATATCCCCGTGTGATGGGAGCGAAGCCCCCGGGGGATTCATTAGTCAACCACAGGCCCCTCGTGCTCCCTCTCCATCCCCCCTTCTCCCCACTCCTCATGTAATTGCAGGGCTCCACAAATGTCTCCACTTTGGGTTCTTATTGAGAAATGTGTTTTATGGGAAGTGTCAGCATTATTGATTTGCGCTGAGAAACGCAGCGCTTCAAGGAACAACCAGAGAGAATCGCTTCTCTGTTGGAAAAGGCGACGATGTGTGGATAAAAGTGAGGCGGTGCCAAAGTGTTTTTGTCTTTGTTGTCAGAAAGCGAAGTGGGGACTTGAGAGACACTAAAGCGTTGCATGGAGCTGGGAGGAGTCTATGAGGCTGATGGGTTTCTGCAGGTTTGTCATTACCGGTCACTTCTTCCATGCATCATGAGATGAAATATCGATGAAAGTGGTGTAAATATTGGTTTTGGGCCAAACCCTGTCTCTGAGAGCGATCGATAGAAAAACAAACCCTAAAGTGCGGTAAATCTCTGTTTACTGTCTCCTATTCACCAACAGCAGAGTCGTCGTTTCCTCTGTTCCTTCTCCACAGCTTGTTCACAGGGAGCTGTAAAAGCGCTTTCCCCTCTTGTAGCGCTGCGTCTTTGGGATGCGACGCGTCAGCGGCTGCGATATCAAACGTGACGGATCATTTTGCAGCACGTCAGAGCGGCGCAGCCAGAGCGTCCACCGAGCCGACGCCGGGCCCGGTCCCAGTCTCCCCCCGGGCCGGGAAACGGGAGAGTTTCCGTGGCGACGGGGGGAAAATGATTGTTTTCTCAGATGTTCTGTGGCCCCGCCGTTCCCCACGGTGACGGGGACAGAGGCATTCTGGGATAGGCTGTGGCCGCGCCTGGCGGGCCTCGAAGGCGTCAGCGCCGGTTCTCCCGGGACGTCCTGGCACCGCGTCCCAACCCGCAACGCTGCAGCAGCCGCCTAATTAAAACCACACCGCTCCTCCTCTGCTGCTCCCCGGCTGAAGCCCGGCTGAAGCCCGGCTGAAACCCGCCTAGATCCTATCGGCGAGCGGTTCTCACAGCGTTTATCTGCCAATACGGCCAGAGCAGATGGGCGGAGTTCCTAGCATCAGATTCTGTTAGATAAGTTGTCAGTCACAGCAAACAGCCTCGAATTAAGCTTCACATTCTCTGTTGTGGCTGCGGAATAATTCCTTGGCCCTCGGCGTTGTCACATGTGGTGAAACCCACCCATCTGGCTTTAAAGTAGGTTAAATCAAACTACTATAAAAGACGTATTTGCACATACGCTCGTGGCCCAGGTCTGACTCAGAGTCCAAACACAGGCTGAACTTTTCACTCGTCCCAGACACACAAAGACGCTACGTTAAACATTTCACATCCTAATGTTTTCCTTCTCCTGTGCCGAGCGCCGCTTTTAGCCCGATTAGCCGAAATGTCATCAGTCAGCCGGCTCGTTGGGGCGAGGAAAAAAAGTTGGACCGCCGGACCGGGCAGGCATCGAGTGCTGTTTGCAAGTCATGTCTGTGGTTAGCGTTAGCCTCCGTTGGCGCCAGATGGGGCAGAGCCTGTCACGCGCTGAAAGGCGGCCTTACTGCAAAACTCCAGCAGTTCTGACAACTTCGACAAAGTGTTTGACGTGCTTTAAAGGGTCCCAATGTGCCGGGGGGGGGGGTCCCGGTTGCGTCAGTCAGCCAGAGTTTACATCATGTGACCGTCTCAGGTTCAGCAGCGAGGAGCCGGAGAGTTAATAATCGCTAATAATCAGTTTTCCCAAACGTTACGTCATCCCTGGTCTCGCAGTTTTCACACCGAATCTCGCGAAACCTTTCCAGGAATTTCCAAGCTTAATAATAAGTTTTCGTTCCTTGTCATGTTCCATCACCCTGAGAGTCTCGCCGCTGTGGAAAAGCCATGTCACGGGCCTCATTCGAGCTTTAAGTCCATTTGTTAGAGAGCACAGGCGAACTTTAAAACACCCCGGAACAGAAACTGTGGAAAACTCAGCTTATTTGGCCTCGCCCCGTTCCAGCGTGAACCCATGCCGGCGTCGCGTGAGGCGCTCAGTAAGCAGCCGCATCCCACTCAGCCCCAAGTGCAGAAAATGCCTAATTAACAAATCTATCTTATCCAATCCTCAATTCTTTCTTATCCAACAGTGTGCAAAACACAAAAAAACATTAAATATGCATGAGCATGTGATACAAAATATAACAAACCTCCATGTGTATGTGTGTTTTTACACAGTGGAGAGGAAACCAAACCAAACTGGTGCCTGGTGTCATTGATGACAGTGATAAATGAGGCCCATGAATATTCATTGTTTTGTGCATCAGTGGATGTTTCATTTAATATATTGTCGCCTCTTTTCTTCTGCAGTTTTTTTTAACCAATTTTTAATGTTACTCCATTTGTCTTATCAATCATTTATTCGGCGACATAAAGAATTCAAATCATCGATGTTTTATTGATGGTAAATAAACGGTTGGATTCGGCGACAGCACATAACAACAGGAACATGCAAAACAGGCTCGCTGCAGCTTTTATGGCGCATTTATTTCAACGTAAAGGTGGAAACATTGAAGCATGTGGAGGCTGAGACGAGATGCCTCCATGATCTCCATCAGCTCCATAAGTCTGCATCCCACACGCAGGAGCACCCCCCCCACCACCACCACCACCACATATGTAGGTGTGGGAGCATCCCGCATCGCTCGCCTCTGTTCAGACAAAACATCAAATGTTTCCTCCTTGTTTTTCTCCCACGCGGCTGAATTATGACTCTGATGTACCATTCGCTGCCTGTGGTGAACCGTGAAGGAGAAGGAGCCGCGTAGCAGCAGGGGGCCGTCGTCTCCGGCACCTCCGGGAGTTGCATTGACACCTGTAGCGGTTCCCCAGCATCTTTACCGAAAGGAAATCAAGACGTTACCGAGGCAACGCGTGCTCGTCTCCCTCATTGTGTCTGTGCCTCGCAGAAACTGGGATTCCACGCTTTCCCAGAATTCCTCGGTGGTGAGCGATCGCTTGACGATTGTGACACTTCCTCGACTCGGAGCAAACATAAACGCGCCTGTTTTGTTCGCCGCCACCAACACTGCAGCAGCTGCAGAGAGTTACCACTAGGAAACAATAAAAATCTCCCTCTGGCCTGGAAGTATGTCGGCAATGTCTGTAATGTGATGTTTCTCGCTCGCGTCTAACCTCACGTCTCAACATGTCGTCGTTCCACCGGAATTATAGCACGATCGAGCTCATAATGCAGAACACGCAACGAGGCCAAAAACATCTAGGCACATGAGATCAATAAAGTGGCCTGTGAGTGCATTCACACGTGTTGCTTAGCGTGACGCTTGGCATCGGCGGCCATTTTGGGCGGGACCGCCTCGAACTGGAGCTGCCGCGGCTCAAAACGGCCTCGTTAGCTTAGCGCCTTCTTGTTTAGCGTCTCTGCCTCGTCCTGCCTCGGCGCTCCGGGTCACGCGGCGCTCAGGCTGGTCAAGTGGACCGTCCTAATCCCCCGCATCTCTCCCAGGGAGCCGCGGCCTCGGGTAAAAGCCGGCGTGAGCGCTTAGCGCGCGCGCAGAGCACTTTGGAGCCTCCCAGACTGCTTTGCGGTCTCTTGGTATATCTGTCCCGTCTAATCGCTGCCTCTCTCACGGTGTGTTCAGATGTCACACATTCATTGCACTCTTATCATAAAACACCAGGTTTTTACTTTTGTTCTTTGTATTTACATCACTTTTAGGACATGTGCTCCTTCCTCTCATCCTCCTCATGAGGAGGTCCTGGTGCCCTTCCGCTGGTTCCTCTCCACTGGCGTCCTCTTGTTACCATGTTGTTCTCCATTCACTCTTCGTTTAGCTCCTCGTCTGTCACTGACACTGTTTCCAATTTAGCTTCTCGTTCCCCTTTTGTTATCCGTGTGCGTGTCCTGTGAAGCATAAAGGTATCTTTCCAAGTCAGGCCTTTAAAGCTCGGCTTCATCTCCTTCCCCTCTATTCTTTCGCCCCGATCGGAGGCTGGAGCAGAGGGTGATAGTGGAGGAATGATGGCGAGAGATGGGTCTGTTGGAAGCGGAAGCATCTGGAGAGCACACGGCTGAATACTTTCTCTTTGTAGCCCCCCCCCCGCTTTGGGCCCGACTCTGGGGTTATTGTAGAAGAGCTCTGCTCTGATGATGGTCCAAAACAATCTTCCTCTTCACTCTGGACATTAGTTATGAGGATTAGTGGTTTCCTCCTGCAGCCGTGGCTCATCAAAGGCATCCCAAGATGGTGCCGTCTATTTTTAGATAGATGGAGTGATTCCCTTTCTGTCTTCAGGCCCACACATACACGCAACTGTAGCTACCTGCTCGTCAGACATCCTGGATGCTTAGATGTGTCTAAAGGAAAAATATCCAAGTTACAAAATCTGACACTGTCTAAGTGTTTTTGCCTTTGTTTATGTCATCAGTTACCATATGGACAGAATATCTAGGCCTGCTGGGTGGAGCATGTAAAAGTACATTCAGAGGGGATTTACTGAGCAAAGCGATGCTCCTTTTTCATTTCAGTCACTCAAGACTGTCATGACTTTACTAAAGACTAGAGCACCCAGGGGATCAACGCTCTGAGATTCTGTGACCTAATTTCTGCTTTTCATACAGAGACGACAAATTTCTTGGGCCTCCACACACCATCAGACATCGGCTCCTGATGGTTTAAACCATCTCTGAATGAATTGGATGCACCATCTGGAGAAATCCACCTGATAATTCCTCTTTCTGTTGATTACTGGAGTCGACATCTTGTTCCAGTGTCACTGCAGTGAAGCTAATGAGCTTTGGATGCCAGCGTTTTAACCTTCGTTGGTAGTTTTTAGCCTGTTGTTATTACTGTATGATGGTAATTAGTCAGTGATTCCTCCCTGAGTAACGCGTGACACACTGCCTTTAAAATGCTGACGTCTAATGAGCCGGGCGCTGCCGCGTGACGCGGCCCGTCCCGCCACGGCATCGTCCCAACTGTTTGCTGAATTTACAACAGCGTCCATTTGAGCTCAAACACTCCGTTTGGAAATAGTCAGAGTTATTGGGAGGCCGTCTCGTGTCTGTGAAAGTGGAACTGCGCTCCGTCTGCCAAGAACCCATCACTGCACAGTTACATGACGTCCCCAGCGCAAACTACAATTAGATCGCATTCCAGGTCAGTTTGTGGTTGTCCAACACATTTATATTGCCTCAATTAACTTCCCCAGGCTTCAGACTACAGGGATAAATTCACCCAAATGGACCTGTGGGCTGCTCGCGGCTTCGGAGCTATTTGGCTTATTTATCGCCTCAGCATTGTTTGTGGCTCTGTGGCCCGAGCGTCTGAGCATTCCTGGAGTTGTCACTTGGACGGGCAACATAACATTATGATGAAAAGCAAGGACCACATCACCAAGAGACGCTGTCATCGATTTTTTGCCAAGACACACGAAGGAATGTTTGACTTAAGCTAATTATAATGGATTTTGTCTGCTTATTGCAATGCTGATGGTGTGACACGAGTCCGCTTGTACTCGGGCGTGAGCCCTCATGTCTGTAAAATTCAGGCCTGGGCTGAGGCCTTATCTGCCGAGCAGCAGAGACCATCAGGCTTTAGGAATGTAGTGACACAGGGCAGGGGTCGCTGACCTTGAGCCCGCTTGTCTGTGGTTGAAGCCCTGATTTACTGAAGCACACTAGGCCTCCTCACGTTGGAATGTCCTTTTATTAGCTTCCTTGTAAATTTCGATGGGTCGTATCAGCGCGATGAACCTGAAAGATGCCCCAGAACCCTCCCGCTGCATCCGCTCACTCGATTTACTATCTTAGAGCTTGATTAGCTCCGTCGCTTGTAGTTACACCACATAAAAGGGTCCAAATGAGCGAATTAGCCACGTTCCCCGATCCCCATCCTGCCCCCGCCCACCCGGCCTCCGAGAGGGATCGTGTTCGTTTTCGGAGACAGGTGGGTCCGTGATACGCCTGCATCGTCCCTCTCAATTTCCCTGCACGATTGCTGGCAACAGAACAATATCCAATTATGTGCGGAACAACACCAGTGCGCTGCCAGCTGTACACTGGGTCTCCGTTTCTGGGAATGAGTCCTAATGCCTCGTGCACAGCTGCTCAGCTCAGCTCCTACTAGACGAAAATCGTCTCTAAAAACACATTAATGCTACAGTAATATTATGACAACAGCCCTTTGTTTTTAGTTCTGTATAGGTATCTATACACAGGGCCAGTTAACAGCAGTCTGTAACTAGTGATATACTCTACGAAGCGTCAGTATATCTTAATGGCGCCAGTAATAAAAAGCATCTGGGTTCAAAGCCTCGAGACGTGAGTCCAGGATGTCTCTCTGGTTTCCCCCGACGCGTGTAATTTCCTCAACAAGTGTTCAAAGGTGAATTTGAAGGAAGGCAGCGCAGCAGCAGAGGAGACCGTCCCGCCGCTCGCATCCAGCTGTGCAGGGGAGGCGTGGATGAGAGGAGAGGCGAGATTGGAGTTTGGGGTTTCCTACCGCAGATCACAGGGGGAGGGGCGGCGGCAGCGGAGGGGTGTTTCATCTGGGAGAAATGTTAGATGTCGATCCAGTCCTGCCGTCATACATAATGTAACGTCTCTTTTTTTTTGCCTATTCTGCAGTTAGTGCGTCACAAAAACACCGCCGCTGCGATGTGTGTGAGCACCCGTGTTCCTAGTTCCTAGGCTGCAGGTGAGGATGAATGCGTGAACCTTGCCAGGCGGGAGGCAGCGTGATGCTGAGCGGCGAGTGCGCCGCTCAGATGCCGTGTGATGTCATTCCATCATCGCGGTGCACGGACCGGCAGCGCACGCAACCCTTTTGCTCCATGTGAAACTCATTCCGAGAAGGATTGTCCTTGTGCCGCTCTCTCGCGTCTCATCCCGCTCACTGTCTCTCTCCCGAAGTGGAAAATCTGAAGTAATTGCTTTCTGAATTAAAGAATGCAAGCAGGGATGAAAACAGGCTGTAATTCATTTTATTCCTGACTGGGGGGGTCGGGGGACTTCTCCAAAACAAGCCTTCGCCATCAATTTCCCCGCCAACAATCGGCGGCATCGCTGGGTGCTTCTATTCTTGGAGGTTCAGGTCACTTTTCCCATTAGAAGCCACTCGGAGTATGAAGTTACACATTCAGTTTAATTCATACAGCGCCAAATGAAAAGAAGCCTGCGCTTCAAGAGCAGGAAGGCGGAAACCCATCCATCCCAGCGGGCCCAGGCTCAGGGTGAGAGGGTGGAGATTTGAACGCACCCAGGCAGCGCTTCTCCCCCAGATGCTGCGTGTTGGTGCTGTGACCTGGTCTGGTTCCTGTGGGTCCGTGGGTCTTAGGGTTCGCTCTACAGAGGAGCTGGCGGCTCCGCGGTCCTATATTTATTTTCCTGGGTGAACGGCTCTATCTGTAGCCTGGAATATTCTTTTAGTTGCTTTATTTATGGCAGCAGAGGTTGTGAGTCACGGCATCAAAGACCTCACAAACCTGAATGTAAGTGCGCGCTGATCAGTGCAGTCGGCAGCAGCGCGGAGAATCTTCTGCCGCCACAAAGGGAAGTGGCAGCAAACAGAATCTGCATCTGGAGGTGGAAATAATGATGATAATAATGATGTTTCTCAGATCAGTGGAGCCTGGAGCTTCAAGCGCTGCTTGTTTTCGCGCCACCCTCAGCTGATCACCTGGATCAGCTGAGCTCAGTGCACATGTGTGAGACCAGGAGCCACAAGGAAGATGATGGACAGCATTCATTTGGGCCGACGACCCCGCTGAAGCCTGGTGAATGCGGTTGTGCTCCAGTTCAAAGGACCGGTCTCTCTGAGCGGACGGTGATGGATGGAAGCGTGAGGCCGAGCATCGCGTCTGGCATCATCATCATCATCATCATCCTGCTGTCAGCCACGAGCAGATAACCTCTGATCTGGGGAGGACGGGCGGTGGTTCCTCAACCTGCTGCATCTACAAACGCTCATCCTGGGGGGAGGGAGGTCCAGTAGGTACAAACACAATGAGGCAATTGTTCTTTTCACGCAGGATCACAGCATCACACATCACTGTGAAGCCCATTCAGTCGACCACAACACCACAAACCTGCTGCTTTACAGTAGTTTGATTCATTGACTAAGTAAAGTAAGAAAAGAGAATTTGGGTCATCTGGACTCAACTGGTTTCATATACAGTTCACACCTGCCTGTGTAGTCGGACAAAGAGCAGATGCATCATTGTTCGGTTCAGTCCTTTAGAGAAAGATGCCTGGTTCATGAAGTGAACCCTGAAGTGAGTGTGGCCCCTCAGCTCCAAGGTGGGCCGTGTTCTCGCCCTGACGGCCTAATCGCTTCCTCTGGGATCATTACGCTGCCGAGGAGTAAATTCTCCCGTCTGCTAACAAAACAGGCCGCCGTTACGCGGCTTTGATCCAATCACCTGTGTTGGTGCAGAAGTCAAGGCGTATATTTCATTTTAGGCGACAGATGCTGTTGCTAGGCCACGGAGGAAAACACTCGCAGTTGGAAAAGAGCTGACCTTGACGCTCGCACACACACACACACACACACACACACACACGCACGCACACACGCACGCACACACACACGCGCACGCGCACACGCACACACACACACACACACACACACACACACACACACACACACACACACACACACACACACACGTCTTCGCTCCCACAGCCTGATCGATGGAACGCGCTCGGCAGATGAGCCGGGCCGTTCGGGTCCGGTTTGGTCCGATGGAGCTCCTCCACCGGGCTCCACTCGTGTTTTCCTACGCGTCAGGGCTCTGCAGGGACGCCACGCTGGGCAAGGCTGCGTGCTGCAACAACACGGACTCTTATCAAGCACAACATTGATTTGATTTATTAGGAGCAGCATTAGGAGGGACTGCCCCTCAGTGATGCTGTAAATGTTGGTTTCTCTGGGATTTATTGCCGTTCTTGTGCTGTGTGTTGTTTGTCTGGTTACTACTTTATGTAGGTTTGCTAGATGTGATCCGGTCCCTGTGTCGGCTGCTCGTGACAGGATGAACAATGTCAGCCAGAGGTCACCAGTCGAAGAGCCTGACGCCGTTAGTTGGAAGTGTTCCATAGAAGCCAGCGTGAGCTCTGGGCCACACGTTGTCATTGTGTATGAGACATTCAGGTCTCTGGACATGCTGTAAATGACCTGTGCTTTACTTTACACTTTAACTCAGGCGTCTCCCTAAAAGCTGCTGCCTCCGGTTGCTGCAGGAATCAGCTTCACGCACAATGACAGCGATTACTGTACGTTTGAACCCAGAGTGCGTGTGATTTCTAGGCTCTGGACGGCGATTGGATACGAAGATCAATATCGTCCCGTCGCCTTGATGAGAAACCACCGGATCAGAGTCAGATACGATTCCAGACTGTGGGTCTTTGAAGGAAGCTGGAGGTGAGCGGAAAAGGGAAAGTGAATGCAGATCTGAGCTCTCGCGTGTGTCCTGCCTACAGTACATACACCACTCGCTGGGTGTGGTGATTGTGTGCGTTGGCACGCGGGAACCAACAGGAATGTGACTCAAGCGCCCTCTACTGGCGGCGGAGGCGTCCCTCCGCTACAGCTGTGCCCAGCGGTGTCTGAGAGGAGAACGGCGCCGTGGTTACTGATGGTCGACATTAGTTCTGCTTTATGACACAATCAGCGGTCCTGCAATACATCAAACTGTCATAGAGTCACACGTTTATAAAATACAACCACGAGCAGTGGTTTGCTAATCGTTATATAATGAGGTTTCCTTCTACCTGGTTGACGGTGCTGCCGGCTGCCTGCTACTGTTTCCCCTCCTGCTCCAGCGCTGCATTGTTCGCCGATGGGACTCTCTGTGGTGCGTTTGACAGAGCGGGGGGGGGGGGGGGGGGGGGTCAGCGCCGCGCCTTTTCCCATGATGCCGCGGCTCACGCGGCGCGGGCTGGACCATTCTCCCCTCTCAATGGCCCAGTTTGAGTCCCCGAGCGGAGGCGCGAGGGCCCTCGGGAGAGCGGCCCCGCAGCGGCGGAGGAGAGGGGTCCGCGCGAACACAAAAAGAGGGGAGAAAGGGAGAAGAAAGCGGGGAGAGCCGTGCCGCCGCGTTGACCCAGCGCTAGCCCGGGTGTCTGACAGCACGATTTATGGCAGAGCTTCAGATGCTGCTGGAGTCAAGCAAGCGGTTCACACGGGCAGGGAGGCCGAGAAATGCCAGGGGGGGAGGAGAAGGAACCCAGGGAAGGATGGTGGACAATGAGGACAAAGGAACACACAATCCAGCAATTGTTGTCGCTTACGAGCGCGTTTAAAGATACTTGCTTCACGTGTTGCATTGGGAGTTTCTGGACTAAAAGGTTCCGATTGTGGAAAACAGAGGAAGATGATGTTGGCTCCCGGTGCTTGTCTCCTATTGGTCAGATGTTTCTGCTGCTTTAAATGAAGGAGCAACGAGAAATCTGCTTTGAATCCATCTTCACAGGGTAATAATTTAACATCTTAATTATTAATATCTATCTATCTGACAATATATGAATTGCATATATTATGAGTACAATAATAGATGGACAACAGCTCGTGAGACGATCCCAAAGCAGAACCGCTCGACAATAGATGTTAGTGGTGTAGGAGACGAACACAATGGGAGATTTAATGAGAGGGAAAATCTCTGCACGGACGATGACAGCTAATGAGAGAGTGATGGAGAGCGGCACACAGCGAGGCAGATGGAAGCAGAGGCTGCGCGCGCGCGCACAGTACAGCGGCTCGCCGTTGCCATGGACACGTCACAGCGGAGCGGCAGGCATCCCGGGGAGTTCCTCCTCGTCCTCTGACAGAGCTGTCGAGTGACGTCGCGGCCGCGGCCGCGGCGACAGCGCCGACATCGGCCGCGCCTCGCGAGCGCGAGCAGCCGCGGACTGCAGGTAGACGCGCGGCCCCGCGGGACGGCCGCGCGCTCGGCGCTTCCAGCGATACGGCGACTCTGCGTGTGTGAAATATTCATGCTCCTTTTGGTCATTTCCAATTCACTCATAGGCTTCTATTTTAAAATTCCACACTCGCTACAAAGCAAACTAGACCTCCAGCAGCAGCCACTGTATTAATCTTGCAGTTTAAAAGGCAAAGAAATGTGCAAACTTCTTTCTGGGACGTAAAGACTGGGAAAACATCTCAATATTTGGATTAATCCTGGTTTTCTCATGCAAAGTGGGGCCTTGGCCATACCTTCAGCCGCTCCTGGATGAGTTAAGTAAGCCCCAACGGCTTAAAGAGATCAATTGGAACCCCCCCCTCCCCTATTTTCTCCCCCTGCCCATTCAAACAGTGGCCAACAGCATGAGATGGAGGCACATTCATGTGTGAAATAGACTCTTCACGAGGACACCCGTCCTCCGCTGTCTTGTTTCGGGGCCTTCGTCTTAATCCCCCTCTGGGTTCTGGGAGGAGGGAAGGAGGACGAGGCCTTTTCTCCTGGAACAGAGGGCGAGGGGTGGGGCGGGAGGGGAGGCCGATGGGTCCATTGACAACAGTTGCGTATCTGTGGAGATTTAGGAGATGATTTCATAAGCGACGCTCCACTGAGCGGCAAAACACGCTCGCTCGGCTTAGTTTTTCAGTTCGAGCCGAGTTGTTGTGTTTGTGAGAGGCGTCGAGCGGCCGTTCGAGGCCCTTTTTAATGAATCTCACCGCGTCTCCAACAGCTGGAATGCGGTGACATCACGAGGCGGTGACGGATGCGGCTTTTAATCTCCCTCTCGCACACAATCGCTAATCACCAAAGCTCGGTCCCGAGATGGAAACGCGAGCGAGTGGAGTTTGCATTAAGTCTTTTATCTGATCCGCTCGTGGGGATGAATGTGTCCGGCTGCAGGAACCTCCGTGGCCTCGCTCCAGGAGCTCACAGATTGGGCTCCGGCTGGTAATTACCCCCGCTCCGCGTCCTCGGCGCTCGCCCCGCGCTAATGTCTGAGGATTCATTATGGCCGAGATAAAAATTCAATTATTTTCTCCTGGGTGCACGTATTAGTCGGCATTGTCCCTCTCAGGCAGCGCTGGTGGTGTCAACCTGACGGCTAATGCTTCAACAGATAGAAATTAATTGAAAAAGTAATCATTTCCTGTAACGTTCCGGTCATTTCTGTAAATCTCTGACGGAGCATGCGTTCTACTGTACACGCGTGTCCCACTTTGATGTACGGCCCCTCATTTTCTCACTAATGACGCCATTTTCTCCCTTTCATGCCATTTACTTGTGTCACAAAGTGTCAGATCGCACGGCTCCGAATCTGCAGTGCATCAATACTCAGCGCATTTCTAAATATTGCATCCTCTCGGTCTTGAACTGAGGGAGTCGCCGTTTTGAAGTAAGAGCCAGTTCACCATTCAAACCAGTCATTTGGAAAATGTGTTTTTTTTTATTGTTATTAATTCACATCATTTTAAATCATTCATTCGAGTGCCCCTTTAGCCGCAAACAATGTGTTCAGATGTCGTCACAAAAACGCACACGATCCCACTATTACTCATGCGTTCCATTGTTCATTCATCCAGTTTTTCTTTTTACCCTCCACATCTGAAAATGTGTTTTTGGAGGCGTGCGCTGCAGTCGCTCCCCACTCGCTCTCAAAGCATGATGGGAAACACGCGGCCGGCGACGTGGCGCTCACAGTGCGTGACATTCGCTTAGAAACGCGTTGATTTCCGCCGTGAAACCTCGTTTTGGCGCTCGGCTCTGGAGCGGTCTGCGCCCTCGCTCGCCGCCAGGGGTGCGACTGAATTGTTTCCTCGTTTATCGCTTAATTAACTTCCAGCATTTGAGCCGTGAGTCCTCGTGATCAATATAAATCAGGGCTCCAGACTGGGAGCGGCTAATGAGATCAGATTAAGGAACGTAATTACACCCGCCGCTGCCACAAATAATTAGAAATCACTAAAAGGCCCTCTGTGCTTGTAAAAGGCCATTTAACAGCATCTATAGGCAACGAGGGTCCAGTCCACCTCCATATTTCTCCTCTCGGCCTCCTCCCTCTTCATCGCTTTCTAATGTGTCAGTGATGATGAACTTCAGTGGCAGCGTTTATATTATTAGATGTGGTGAATTGTGCTCTTTAGGGTCAGATTTGACTAGAAGACCCTTCAAGTACCTTCAGAGGATGATTCAGCCTGAGTGGGAGAGGCAGACCAGACTATCTGCAGTGCGGAGCGGGAAACCGGGCCGGCCCAAGAACCCTGCTCCCACATCGTTAGAGCGTCCTCATCCGGTTCTGGAGCTGTTTTTCTCACCGCGCCACCGCCGGAGTCGCTCTGACCTTGTGCCTGAATCAGCCTCCTGTTCCGACACAAAGTAATAAAAGCTGCGAGACTCTGAAGTCGGGAGACGAGGGAGTTGGTTCTCACGGAGATAAAGTTCAGTTGGAGAGGAAGCGTCGCTCCCAACGAAACATAATGTGATAAAAAAAGTCACATATTCACAACACGTGACAAAGTCAAACAAGCAGAATCTTGTGTTAGCGTCATGTAACTCTAAATGTCTGATATTTAAAGTTACCGTGAATATGTGGTGAATACTGATCCAGCAGCTTTCATCACACAGACTGCTACAAAAGAACATCCAGCTCTGTGTCTGGGTGTGAGAAGTGGGTCGGACGGGTCCTGATCCATCGCAGAGCTTCCTGTCAGGCTGTTAGAACGGTGGCGCGGCCCTGCGCTGTCTCAGCCGCGGTCCCGTCTCACAGACAGCTCCATCCCTGGCATCCGGACCCGAACCTGCCTTTATAAGGCCTTGACAGATGCCAGAATGGGGCTATTCCTGGAGACCCGGGAACCGAGGGCAGCTCCGCACCCACAGAGGCTTTGTTTGGACTGAGGAGATGCCACACGGACCCAGTCCACCTATTAAATCTTCAAACCTACACAGTCGGAGGCAGGAGGCTGGAAGAAGGCCCGGCCCGTCATCGTGTGCCCAGCTATCCGCATCGGCTCCAGCTGTCAGCGCGCACGCAGCGAGGGATCCGGCGGAAAAAGCTGATTGATTGTGCGTCGGGCCCCTGGGGTCGGCCTCTGCTCAGCCTCAGCTGCTGGACGGCAGGATGGAGGGGCCCGCGGCCAAGAGCAATGTTTACACTAACGCGCGCAACTGTTCTGAGAGCAGTCACGGCGGATCACACGCGCCGTACAGTTCTACAAGACAGGTGCTCAGACGGGACCGGTGCCGGCCGACGGGGCCTACACAGGGACGACCCGGCCCAGGTTAGGACGCGTGCTGATGTATGGGTCAACTGTGTTCGGATCAGCTGATGAGGAGCCGATGAGCCGAGGGCGACGGGTTCAAGCGCCCCGAGCGCTGTGAAACAGACGCCACTTAACCTGAGCCTCGACCCGAACTGCCTCATTAAACAACCTGGCTCCATCTGCGGCCCACGGACCGGACCAGGAGCCGGGTGAAGGCCTCGCTCCCTCTTCGGCCTCCAGCGGCAGCCACGTTTGCTGGGACCTGTCTTAATCACTTCCTTAGCGTTCCGTTGGCGCTGGAACAAAGCAGCAGCTGTGTTTTTCTACGCAGGTTCGGGTTCAGATAGCTTTCTGCAGCCCCGCGGGCGACCTTCATCAGGAGCCACACTCCTCCCGCCGGCCTCGTTCTGAACAGGAAGCTCTTGTTTTTCTCAGATAAGCTGTGCACGCGTTTGATTGTTCAGTAACAAACAGTAAAACTTACTGTCGGATCAGTAAGGAGCAGGAGTCACCCTTGGACATGTTAGCTTAGCATAAAAAGCAAGAATCTTAATTAATTAATAAATTAATTAGTTAATTAACTAAAACTTGTAGGTATTTATTGGTGAAATGAAGTAAAGAATCCATCTTTTTATCCGTCTCTCCCCACTTTGAAGTGGGTCGGTTTGACCCGGGGTCATATCTGCAACCAAAGCTGGTGCGGTGGGTGATGGAGTTGTTTTAGCGGGGGTCAGCAGGCCCGGGCCCCCCCCCACCCCCCTCTGCAGCTGTCCCTGCTGGCAGCCAGGCCTTGGCTCTCACCAGCGCTGTCAGATCAAGTCAGTAACGATCCCTGGAAGCTGTTCAACAACCCAAAGCCATCAGTCAGGGAGACAAAGGCCCGGCCGTAGCACGGCCCGGTTCTCAATGCGGCCATTCATCGCCAAGGAGAAGCCCGGGTGCCAGCCGAGCCGGTCCCGGGCGGAGGAGGAGACGTGTAACTGTCCCGCACTCAATTACGGGCAGATACGCGGTGATCAATCATCCGTGGCCCGGATCAGGACGTGTCCAAAGTCAGCTGATGACTCTCAGACAAAGGTGTCGGACGCTTTCACGCGGCGCTGCGGTGCTGGTGGCCGGTCTGATCATTACTTCATGTCGATGCGCACGCGCAGCGGAGCTTCCGGCAGCCTGACCGCCGGCGGTGTGCCGCTGAGCAGCTCCACCTCTGGATCGCTTCATTAACGCAGCGTGATGACGTAATAGAGTCAGCCAGATGGCGACGCGTGAAGACGCGCCTGCTCCGCCCGCCGCCGCCGGCATACGTTCCGACCCGCAGTTTAAACGTCCGCCTCGTCCGGCTGTCACGTGGACGCGAGCTCGGAGGACGCGCCGCAGTCGAGCGGCAGATGAACGACGCGCTGACGAGATCATCTACGAAGACGTTCTGGAGCGCTGCGAATACACTGAATCCAGTTCAATCGCGTCGTCGTGGGAGGCCTCGGCCTGTCACGCCGCCCATCACCCGTGGCATTTCACCCACGTCACGCGGATGACAGCGCTACAGTAGCTGGCATCTCGCCTTCTTCGTCTTTGCTCCCTCTTCTTCATCATCCTGACATCATCACCAACGCGCATACGGGGTTCGCCTGTGAACCCCCCCCCTCAGCTACCCACAATTATCCTCTGCCCGCTGCGCTGACCCGTTGCCATGGCAACTGGCACAAGCCCCGTCTTTCTGAAATATGGTCATAGCTTTTTTTAGAAAAAAAAAAGTACGCAGTCGTATTGGCTGTACGCATCTTTCATACGGTGCCAGAGAGCGGAGAGGCTTTGTCCTGCACAGATATGAGTGGCAGCCTCTCTCCTCAGCGCTGGGTCCACATCACAGGCCGCGTCCTCCTCCTCCTCCTCCTCCTGAAGGTACCGTGGGACTGCTCTCTGGAGATCCGTGTAAATAAAGGAGCCGGTGGCACAAAGATTGATCTGGCTTTAATTAACCATTGTACAGTGATTCATGACTTCTGCCAAACGGCCGGCATGATTTACGGTCGGCACCGAGTTAGCGCCACAGAGTTTAATCCAATTTCCCCCAACGCCAAAATAAACTAGACCAAACCTCGAGTCGTTTCCTAAGAAATGTGCCGCAGATGGATGTTCGGAGAAACGACGTTATTCACACTGAACAAACAAATAAGGGTCGTCACATAACTTCCAATCACAGTGACTGTACAGAATCCATCAAAGGTAAAAAACATTCATAAGAAAGGGAACAAAACGAAAACACAAATGCTTATGAATCATAACTTTTTTATTGTTTTTGGTCTGTTTTCCACTCAGTCGCAGGTGATGAACAGTTTGCTTTAGTTCTTTAACCCCGAGCTGAAGCAGCTGATGGCGCCGTTCAACAGGTGCTGCTGTCAGACAGGAAGCGAGTCCTGCGTTTTGGTGTCAGGTGCCTCAGAGGCCCCTGAGCTTCCTGTTTTAATCACCTGCTGAGGAACTGGGGAGACATTTACCTTCCAGGACTTCTAGCGTCTAAAAATACCAGCGCAGCGTCTTGTGCCAGGGTTTTAACAGATCGGCTCCGGAGCAGCTCCAGCTCCAGCTCCAGCGTGTTCTCACCCTGTAAAGTCAGGATGAATAATGTGCTGGCAGAGCCGCGTGTTCAGCGCGGTGCTGGGCTGAGGTCAGTTCTACTGGTGTAAGACCAGCGTCCATCCGGACCAGTGTCACGGTCGCTTTGATTTTACAGGAAAGGTCAAAGGTCAAGGTCACTGTGCTACTACAGCCCCAGTACAGTAACTGTTAGCAAACAAAAGCCATGAGCTGATTCTTTACTGCAGCCGATCAAAGAATGATGATGTTTTTCTATTAAACTCACATTTCCCATCATTAAACACTGTGGCTGCTTTGCTCCAGTGTTTTATGAGCCATCACATGGACAAACTCTGCCCATATGTGATTGTCTTTATCAGCCAACCGATGCAAACTCAAATGTATTACATAGATGAATCTATGGGGACTGACCAGCCTGGACCGGAGGCTCCGCTAGTGAACGCGATACAAAACACAGGGCGTTTCATTTTTCTTCCCACAGTCCAGATGCAGTCGCAACATAATTCATCGTCGCTTCCGGAGAGGAAATCCCTCCATCACAGTGATTCACGCGGCGCGTGTGCGTCTGCACCTGGGCGAGTTCATCACGCCAGCGTCGCACTCGCTGTAACCACGCACAGATGTGACACAATCTGATAGGCAGCAGATGCGGAGCCCGATAAGTCGCGGCTGCACTGCATTTCAAACAGCAGAGAAGAAGAAGAAGGGGGAAACTGAGCTTGGACCTGATGGCTCGCCCCATTAACTCCCTCCAGTTCTGGATTCGTCAGAAGCACAGATATGGTCTTTTTTTCTGGGCCCCGCAGACGCTCCAGCAAAGCCGCTAGCAGGTGGGTGCAGCTGGGCTCGCCCGGTCCCGCGGATCAGCACAGCAACCCGCATTGTTCCCGAGGTCACCGCCCGAGAGCTCCATGAAATCCAGGGTGGGCTGCAGCGGCCCGGGCCGTGGGACCGGCTCCAAACATAATGAAGCCTCACACTCGGAGAGCCCGTCTTCTTACTGAGGCTGATGGTGGAGCAGCAGGTTGTGGGCCGGGCCCGGAGGAGGCGCCGGGCCAGCGTGAGTCACTGCGCCCGGCAACCGGACCGGCAGCCACCAAGCCAGCTACCTTTGGTCTGTGTCTGCGAAGATTTATGATTTCCCCCCTTCTTACGTTCAGGGGAGCTGGTTCCGGGCCCGGACCCTGTGCTGTGAGACCCCCCAAACGCCTTCCATGAGGCACAAAGATGTCATTGAGCCTTGTCTCTGCACCTGCTCGGGCCGTGGAGGAGACGGGCGAGGCTCTTCTTGTGTGTCTCTGGGGAGGGGGTGGATGTGTGTGTGTGTGTGTGGGGGGGGGGGGGGGGGGGTGTCCAAAACCAGCTCCACAAAGTGGTTCAGGATTTCTGAAAGTCTGCCCGACGGGTCTGGGGGTGTCGGGTCGGACCACCCGACACGTAGGGCGTCTCTGGACACTCAGGTGGCAGCGACTGAACCCCCCCCCCCCCTCCTCCTCCTCCTCCTGCAGACGTACAATGAGGAAACTGTTTCAACCAGATGAAGTCTGTGCTTCTGAGGGCACTGACAGAGGAGGATTAGAATAACAATGGTCTGGGTTAATGATGTTGTTACTAAAAAGCCATTAGGCCTCCGAGTCAAAGCCAATAAAAGGAGGGTTTCTTCACGCTGATCACTCGCTGAGACGAATGTTAAACAGAAGAGTGATCCACATGCCCAAACAGCAGAGTCACAGTTTCTGCATGTTTTCTGCTGCTGCAGGAAAGGACAAAAACAACCACAGAAGAAGAAATAAAGACTGCAAAGCTGTACTTTGGAGTTGGACGGCACATCACAGGCACGAGCGGCTGCTGTTCTGCCTGCTCTAAAGGATGTATATGTTCAAAAGCAGCTACTCCGCTTTAATTATCCGCTGGATCACAAACAGGAAGCGGCGC
This sequence comes from Betta splendens, assembly GCF_900634795.4. NCBI lineage: Eukaryota > Metazoa > Chordata > Actinopteri > Anabantiformes > Osphronemidae > Betta > Betta splendens. The sequence goes on along the minus strand of NC_040900.2, from coordinate 9,637,739 downwards.
TCGGAGGAGACAAACGAGCGGCGGACGACAGTGTCTGAAAACAATTAAGCGGTCGCGTCCGGTGCCAGCGCTGCTGTGCGTCTGTACGGGAGCGTCCAGCTCGTTTGTTTCCTGGAGCTGCGTCTTCTGTCAATAACTCCACGTCATTGACAGATGGGGTCCCGGCCGCAGACAACGGGCGTGGAATGAACCTGGAGCCCAGGGGTCGAAGCAAAGGTCCGTCCCTGCTCTGGGTGCGTGAGGCAGTCGGCGTTAGTGATGAGCCTGGGGATTATTGTCACAGTCAACCCTCATATTACAGACTTGCAGTCAGACGGAGCATCTCCAACAATTACTCCTTGGTGGAAAAGCTGCACTGGAGCAGAACCTCAGTCAAAGGCACTGAGCGGTCGGCTGCCTCCACCTTGTGGCCGAGGCCCGATGCTACACAGATGCAGTAGCGCCACCACGCCTCTAGGTGGCAGCGTGGCTCCAAAAGTGAGGCTCCTGAGCCAGAAGAACACAACGTGACCAGGAGCCAGTGCTGCTCCAGTAACTGGGGACTGGTGGGAGCGGTTTCCACGTCAGGGGGTCGGAGAACACCTGGACCCGTTCTCCTCCAGCTCCATAAAAACGATGCCTGCGCCTGCTCCAAGTTTGGCTGCTGGTGGTTTTAAGAGGAGAACACTTTATGTCGTCCTCAACAATAATCTCGGTTCACAGAGGTTTTTTCAGCCGTCTCCGGCCTCAGGATGCGGAACAGTATGAAAACATCACAGTGAAGATCAGAGCCCTTGGTTCTGAGTATCACTACGTGTACATTTGGATTGGATGCGTGTGAGCACACACATTTCCACAACCACACTTCCATGCACTGATTCACGTGATCTCACAACTCCAGTCGAGCCAGAGGTGACATTTATACACACGTGTGTGCTTCAAACCACACACAGGGGAGGTTACACTGTTTGTGTAACATAACGAAGAAGCCTTTTACACAGGTTGTCGTTAGTTGTGTGAATGTGCCTTGCTTCGTGTGCCATCGGGGCTTTCCTGGGGGTGTGTCTGCTCCTGTTCTTCCACCTCAGATTGAGGCGAAATGTGGTTGAAAATGTGGTTCGATCAGTGTGAGTCACGTCTGGGACGTCCTGCGTTCACCGAGGCCCACGCAGCTGCCTAAAAATGTTCCATTTAAATTTAAGAAGCAGAACCAAATGAACTTTTTTCTTGTGTGCATCAGGTTTAGGAACAAAACAAACCCTGGAATAGACAATCATAATTCATAAACGTCACATTGAACGGTCAGCGGGAGCTGCGTCAAAACGAGGAAAAGCGGGACGAAAGCGGGACGTCAGTAGCGCCCAGACTAAATCATACACATAAGAGGTGACTGAGGGGTTCCACATGTTTGACTCTGGGCTGGAACGAAGTCTCCACGTCCACCGTGACCTCAGCGGGAGCCTGTGACAGAAGAAGCAGTGTGCGCAGAGGGTGGCGGGCCGTGGCCACGCCCCCTTTTCACTCAGCCCCACTCCATTGGCTGCTGGGAATTATCCGGTGCCTGAACGTGATTGCCATCAAGGCTTTATACTATTAAAAGTGGCCGAACTCCGTCGTGCGCTCCGACACTTGTTGCTGCCGCCCGCGCGCCTCCCGCACCGCTCCTGCGTCCTCCTCGGGGACCGCCCGCGCGGAGTGATGAACTCCATCGACCCTCAGTCCCATCAGCAGCAGCAGCAGCAGCAGCAGCAGCAGCAGCACCAGCAGCACACCTCTCCCACCGCCGGCTCCCTCCCGCCCAAAGGCGCCCAGGAGGCCCCGGACATGGCCGCCGTCTACTGCGACAGCTTCAACAGCATGTACCACCAGCAGAGCCTCCAGGGCGCGCAGCGGCCCGGCGGCTACGGCCTCGGGGACTACGCGTCGTCCCCGAACCCGTACCTGTGGCTCAACGGGCCGGGCGTCAACTCCTCCGCGTCCTACCTGCACGGCGGCAACGCGGCGCCGTTCATGCCGCCCTCCTACGGCTCGCAGCGGCAGTTCCTCGCCAACTCGCCCGGGTTCGGCGGACCCGACCTGGGCTGGCTGTCCATCGCCAGTCAGGAGGAGCTGCTGAAGCTGGTGCGGCCGCCCTACTCCTACTCGGCGCTCATCGCCATGGCGATCCAGAACGCGCACGACAAGAAGCTGACCCTGAGCCAGATCTACCAGTACGTCGCCGACAACTTCCCCTTTTACAAGAAGAGCAAAGCCGGCTGGCAGAACTCGATCCGGCACAACCTGTCTCTGAACGACTGCTTCAAGAAGGTGCCGAGGGACGAGGACGATCCAGGTACGCGAACGCACCAGGCGCATAATAACGCGCAAATGTTTAATTTTCCAGGCAGCGTAAAACTGAGCGACTGTCATTCAAATTGACACTTTTTATTTTTAAAGAGAATTTTAAATAATCGTTCATGTTTTCCCTCCGCATTTAGCTCTATTTGATCTCACCTCGGGTTCGATACTCGCTGCATTTGAAAAAGTAAAAAGTTTTGAAAGCTAAAAAATGTCTAATTCTAATGTGACACAAGCAGATGTTTTAAAGTGATTGATCAGCCTTAAAATCGCCAGTGATTGGTTATTGGAATAAGATTAATAAATATATTAGATTAATAAAATTAATAAAAATATACAAAAATTAGTGTTCTAGAAATAGGACTTTCAATATTTTATATTTTATGTGCCCTGTTATTTAACTGACCAGACTGTTTTAATTTGTGTTTCAGTGTCTAACTTGTTGCCGTTTAGTCAAACAAAAACAAATGTGAAAAACTTATTTTTGCTGAAGAAGCACAGAAAGAAATGTTTTCACAATTGCAAAATGAGTTTTAAGCAGAAATATGCAAAAATAGGTAAAGTAATAGATAAATACAAAACAACAACGAAAAATATTAACCAAAAAAATATATATTTTTCTCTGCTTTCATCAAGTGAAGTCTTGCCTGATCTGATTTGTTGCTGTGTCTCTTATTGATTTGCAGGTAAAGGAAACTACTGGACGTTGGACCCAAACTGTGAAAAGATGTTTGACAATGGGAATTTTCGCAGGAAAAGGAAAAGGCGGTCGGACCTGAACGGCGCTGGCGGAGCCGCCATGGCAGCATCCGGACCCGCCAAAGCAGAGGACGGCAGGCCGGCGCCGGGGGCCTCCCTGAAGCCCTCCGACAGCCCCCAGATCCCGGGACCCTCCTCCCCAGAGATGGACGGCATGAGCGAGAACCCCAAGGGCTCGACGGCGTCGTCGCCGCCCGGACTGGCGTCGGCCCCCCCTTGTTTTAACACCTTCTACAGCAGCATGTCCTCGATGGGCTCGGGGGGCCCCAGCCGCCAGGGGTCCCTCGGACTGGTGAACGAACTGTCCAACAGGAACATTACGGCCCTGAGCCCCTACCACCCCGGCCACGGCGGTCAGGACACGGGCCTGTCGGAGCACAGCGAGGGCCTGCCCTTCAACCGCGGAGTCTACTACAACACGTTTGGCAGCGGCCAGAGCGGACAGTTCAACGGCCACTTCTACAACAGCTTCAGCGTCAACAGCTTGATTTACCCCCGGGACGGGACCGAAGTATAGGAGCCGCTTCGCTTTAGGGACTTGCTGCTCAGTGGCTCCTGCAAAAAAAAACCACCCATTTTTTGAGACGTGAATTCCAGCTGCACGACGCCCTCCTGTCTGGCCTGACCGATCGGTCTGCTCAGTGAATGTTTGAGCGCTCGAATGTTAGAAAGTCAAACAAAACATGACTTCTTTGCTCTAGGTCTTCAAAACCTCGGCAAACTACTGAACACCTGGTTTTTATTTTACAACATTTATTTGTCCATATCTGGGCAGTTTTAACAGAAACTTTACCAGGTTTTTGTTAAACTCACTAAATCACTAAATGTTTGTTTTGCTTTTTTAATTTTAGACGTCTTTTGATGGAGTGGCCTCATCCTCAGTCGATTGCATGCGTAGAAACTGGTTTAATCAAAATCGCCGCACCAAAGTTGCCTTTTGTGAGACCGACATTACCTCAAAAAACACATGAATTACATGAGATGACAGCGCCCGGCTGCAACGGCTTGACTTTCATTGTATTCAGACGATTCTCCATCCGCAGTAATAATCCATTAAAAACACCATGACCTGAACTGGGGCTCGCCTTATCTTTACATGTTCCACGTTGACTGAAACCACAACTCTACGACTGCGTCTGGTGTAAATAAGTAATGAATTTGTATTTTTGTAAATTCTAAAGCTAGTTCCCTATTTATGTTATTTATACTGTCATCAGAGCGTAGTTTGATTAAAACCAATTATTCCTGTAGCTCACAAACTGCACCAGAAACAGTATCACTAATACCCAGATGTCTTATATAAATAGATGTATATTTTATAAACTATATTCTATATGATGGTGTTCCTCAGGATTCAATGTGACAATCATTGAATGGTTTTTATAACTGTGGTCTTTTTTTTTTAATCTTTATACAGTCATGCAGCTTTCAGGCAGTGTCAGCTGTGATTATAAATAAATATTATGTCGTCTTTATTGTTTTGTCACGCATCATTTTTAAATGAGCATTCATCTCATTTTGTGGAATTAAAATGGATTATGTTGGTTCTCTCCTCGGTGCCTCGAACAGAAGGTTCTGAAATCGTACCCACTGGTCTCCTCATGCAGCCTGTTTATAAAAGTTTATTGTACCTGATAATAAATACAACATCTGGCTGCAGAGTTGACAAAATTATGAGGCTTTATGGGCTTTAATAATTTCTGCTGGATTAGACAGAGCCACTATTAAACAGTGTTTTGTTTCTACACTGTTTGAGCCCCATACAGCTGCCTCTTTATTCACCTTCAATCTCCTTCCATAAATCTGAGAATGTGAAAATTATTACATTTTACATCTGTAAAACGCCCCAAGAGGAGCTGCGAGACTGTGTTTGTGTCTCTTGGTTGATGCCCAGGTGGTCAGCTGTTAGATCCCTGCGTTCGTAGTGTACGCGAGCGGGTTCGTCCTCTGCTGAATGACAAACGGCTGCTCTCGTGTGACACCTCGTCAACGCGGCCGACAAGGCCTCGGGCAGAGTATCTGCGAGATCAAGAGGGAAAGTTCAAGCCTGGAGTTGAGCCAAGCTCCCTGCGAAGACGCAGCAGTTGACAGACGTCTTGATTCAGAAAAAAACCTGAAACAATGCAGCCATTGTCCTCAGTCCTTCGCACCCGTCCCTGTGTAACAATTAGGGACTCTGAACATATTCCCTTTAGACAGACGGACTTCAAAAACCTCTTTTGTCCGCGTTGGCCTCAAACTGAGCGGCGGCCGTCGAGATCTGCTCCTGTTATGCACCGTCAAGTCAAGAAATTCCTTCTGTAAACATTGACTGTATCGACACCTCGCACACTTGCGTCATAAAACCGTCATCTGGGATTTGTTTGTTTTGGACCTTGGTGAATTAAAAAATCCATAAATATCAAAGCAATAACCAACATAAAAGGAAGAGCAGCTCATGTCATCTGTATTTAACTGATGATCAACGTAATGAAGTGCTGAAAGCCATAATTAGGTAAGCGATATGAGAATAATCAAACACTGTTAAAGCCTCTCACCTAAAGCCGTGCACTCGTGTGACCCTTGATTAATTAATGCTATGACCTGCTAATTAAAGCCCATGAATTCATCAACACCACTTTATAGCCAAAGGGTCAAATTAGTGCATTAATATTTGCAGGAGACCCAGAGGAGGGAACTTATTTTACGCCTCTGGTGTCTCTCCATCGAGGTCCATTCTCAGTCATGACTCCAGAACAACTATCCGATGGCCCAGTTCTGGTCGTAGAGGTCAAGCCTTCTTGCCACAGGCCCTTCCAGAACTTTTCCACTGCGCCGGCTCTGCACGGTGAATGAGGTCCCAGCTGCCAAGTGTGAACTTCTCAATTAGAAGGGATCCACTGACCCATGCTCTGTTTGATCACCTTCTTTTGCGCCTGGAAAATCGGGCACCCGTTCTAATTTGGCACCGGCGCAGCTCCACTGGGTAATATCTGAAAAGCGTCATTGTTGGTCCGGCTGGGAAGCAGGCCGAACATGGGACCGCGGCTGCTATTTCGAGGGGTGAATGTGAAGTGTGAGGTTCATGTCCTGAAATGACCCCCCGTGACCCCCAACTCAGATTATGAAAACGCAAGTTCAGTCACATGCGTGATGTGAGGAGCTGGAGGCTATCTTCACTGCTCAGGCCACAGGATGCCAGTGTCCCCAAATGATCTCCAGTCCACAGGTTCTAACTCATTCTGAGGTAACTTAAGGCATATTGGAGAGAATTCAACCTGACTGTGACAGGTGTCTGCTTATTCTGGGCTATGGTGATGCGGGCTGGTTGCCACCTCGCCAAACACGAAGGGCCGTCCAGCACCAGAGCTCTCATTTCAAATGCATGAAGGAGACGCTCACAGGAAGTGAAGGTACAGTCTGAGGAGTGAAGGACTGTGGTTGAGTTTGGTTCTGTTATGGTTCTGAAAGTAGTCACAAGGCCTTTGGGGAAGGAGAACAGAACAGAGACAGTGAGTATAACCTTTCTGAGGTGCCTTATTTGCCCTTTTTGATTCTGTAGTCCAGAATCACCACTGCTTGTCACATATAGTAGTAGTAAAAGTAAATAAATTTGGTAAATTTGTAGAATTATTAGAAAAAGAAGTTGTAATTAAACATTTAATACTTGTGAAACTGTAACATGGTGAAATCGGGGGGGGTGTTTGGAGGAATGGGTTGCGTCTCCAGGATGGAGGCTGAGGATGGAGCATGGAGGAGGAGGATGGGGGGGGGTCTTGAGTATGATTTGATCCTGGAAGGCTCAATTAAGTGGTTCGTTTACCCCTCGTGTGGAGCTGGTGAATTGGAGCCAGGTCAGCTCCGGGTTGAGGTGTTGTTCATTATTTTTCCGCCTGTCGGATCCCATGAGCGGCCGCTGGAGACGGTGGCTGCTCGGCGGCCGAGGAGCAAAGGGCCTGCCGGTGGGGTACGTCAAACACACTCAAAGCCTCTCCCCTTCCCTGGGGGATTATGATCAACAAAGCATGTCCCACACCTGCACCGGGCAGCACAATGGAAACTCCCCGGGCCAATGGAGACGCAGGGAGAGACCAGTTATTAGAGGCCCCCGCCAATGAAATGGATTACATTAACCCCTTCTGTTGTCCTTCCTGCTGCAGCTTAAACATCGAACTGACAGACTCCACATCTCATTGAGGAGAATCCTGGTAACACTTTGTTACAACAGCTTGATTCTGTCTTATCCTCCCGTGGCCAAATATTTGGTCTCTGCCGCTAAACTGCAACAGAATTCAACAGACTCCATACAAACGCTGCCATTTAAGCTAATTCTTTAAGAGCATCATCTGACTGATACGCTGTCAGCTCGACCCAATGCTTCTCCTGACGCGTCCATCTTCTCCGTGTCCCACTCCTCAAACTGTGTCCACAAGTAAACACTGCTGTTTACCCACAACTGCGCGCTGGTAACCAAGCCTGCGAGCGTGTTTGGGGCTTGTTTCACATGTGAGCGGGACGATGCTGGAGGGTGGGCGCCTGTCCCCAGGGAACCCGTGGTGGGCGAATCAGAGGAATGCACAGCGCTGCCCTCGCCCTCAGGCCCCCGCCGCCATCGCCGCCACCTTTCGCCACATACGCAGTCCCTCCGCCTCCTTTTTTCCTTTAATTGGGCCCGTTCTTCTGGCACTTCTCCAGATCACACTGTCACTTTACACTACGTAATAAGCTATTAGCCCCAACTGGACCGAGCTCCCCACGCTAATTCACATGGACGTGGTCATTGTGTGCGACTGGGACTCGGGGGCAGCACAGTCCGACTATTGTTAGCGGCCGGTTCGCCCCCTCCCCACCCTCATCCAGGAAGCGGTAAACACAGGGGGGAGATCAAGGAGAGGTGAACTCACTCTCGCTGCCCCCTAGGAAACAACAAAACAAACTGTAACACCTTTAGTTCAGCCATCTTGCTTTGGCAAAAATATGACTTTCTGCCTCGTCCCCAAACAATGGAGCACCTGTTGGAACACGAGGGACCCCCCGGCAGCTGAAATGCCGGCAATTAGTAATACGGCCTACCATTAGCATACTTAGCTGGGCCACTTCTGGTAATTTATGTCCCGCTTTGTTTTACTAATGCGCCCAAGCCCATTTGTTGTGCAGACGGTTCATCAGATATCCTTGAACCGAGAGGAACCCGGTGCTGCGCTGAGGTGGGAACCTTCGGCAGCCAGGTTACGTCTCCCCGACAAGTCCCAACACCTCTGGGCAGGAAATCAGGGGCTTAGACGAGGCCCTTCGCGAGTCGCGGCTTTGTTTGTCAGGAGAAGAGTCTGTGCGACTGTCGGAACGCTGCGGAGGTGGGAGGGCCGCCACCGAGAACAGGTGCATGTTGGGAGGGGGAACGCCGGGGGTCCAGTGTGACCCGCGTGGTGGGGTGAACCGCTTGTACAACTGCCTGTATATACCACTGTATATATGTGTGTGCAGTGATGTACATCTGTTCCCCTGGACCCCCTCTTTCCTTTTTCACATACGAGCACACCCTCTAATCCAGCCCCCTCTGAGCTTAGGGTTCTGGGGAAAGGTTCATCCAGAGGGCGGAATCAGCCTCCATGGCGGAGCAGGAGCTGGGGGGCATTCAGTGAGGCGCGGTGGGGGTGGGGGAAGGGGTGGGGGGGGGGTTAGCGATGGAGTGTGTAGGAGTGAGCATGTGTGCGAGGCTGTGAGAGCGAGAGGCAGCATCTTGCCTGATGCTTTTGAGGTTCCTCACTCACATTTGTCTGGGTTCACTGCCCCGGGTGTGTGCTCCGGGGTCACAGCCGAGCGGCTGGTCAGCTCCTGGATGGAGCACCGGGGCCACGGGCTGTGGAGGGGAAGAAAAAGAGCAGCTGGGGAACATGGGAGGATAATTACAGATTTGGGCAGGGTCACGTACCGCTTCATGCTCAGCGTGTTTTTAACACGGAGACTTATATGAAGCTTTGATTAATGAATTTGATTTGAATATTTGTTGCTACATGTTTGTTCCCTTACTGTGATTTTTAAGTTTATAATAAAACAATAGAGAAAAATCAGACAGCTTGGACATTCATCAACATCCAGCGTGTGTGTGTGTGTGTGTGTGTGTGTGTGTGTGTGTGTGTGTGTGTGTGTGTGTGTGTGTGTGTGTGTGTGTGTGTGTGTGTGCTGTTGACAGTTTACCCAGCAGCACGCTGGCAGCGCATCAAAACCATGTTGCTTTTTGTTATGGAGTAAACACAACCCCCAACCTTCAGGAGGGGCCTGGACAACAGCGAAGGCCCAGAAAGTCATGTCACTGGGCGACGTCCACGCGAGCACAAACCTCGTGTGTGATCCGATGACGGGATTCGACAATTCAAGTTTAAGGTTCGAAATGTCTGCAGGAAATCTGGAGAAATATGCTTCAATATTAGTTACCACTGAAACGCAGTTCAGTCATACCCTCTGAACAATCCAGACCTGCATGTTTGCGTACAGCTTGGGGGTGTGGGGCTGTTTCTCTCTGGTCCCCAGAGACCCTGCCAGGGCCATCTCTGCAGCTTTGTGAGATCACAAACGAAGAAATCCTGAAAACGGGTAAATATTAGAGCCTGGAAGTCACAGCTGGAAGTCAGAAAAACCATCAAACACAGAAACCGTGGCACTACTGACAGTCACCACGTTGGCTTCCATCACTGATGAGCATTGTGTGTGTGTGTGTGTGTGTGTGTGTGTGTGTGTGTGTGTGTGTGTGTGTGTGTGTGTGTGTGTGTGCGTGTGTGTGCGTGCGGCGTGCGTGCCTGCGTGCGTGCGTGCGTGCGTGTGTGTGTGTGTGTGTGGTGGGGGCTGCGTTGGGGTCAGGGCTGGAAAGCCCAGTGCAGGTGCAATCTAGGGCCATCCGCGACGCTCCGTCAGCTTCGCGCCGGTCCAGCGAGGGGGAGGCGGGGGGTCGGGGGTTAGATCTTCTCACCCCGCTGGCGTTCGGAGCTGCTGATTTGGACAGAAAACTGGACGCGTGCCCAGCGGCCCAGCGGAGCCTGAGCACAGGGGCAGTGAAGCAGGCCGCGGGCTGGGGCTCGCGACGGGGGAGAGGGGCTGAACTCGGGATGAACAATGTGTTTTCCCTCGCTAATTCATTCTGCTTTTCCTCCTGCTTTCGCCCCCGTTCTCTTCCTGTGCTGATCCGCTTTTCCGTGATCGGCTTAGTCTGCCTGAATTCATCTGGACGCTTTATCGACAGTAGAAATACATAGACGACCATCTAATTAGGTCCAAGCAAGCTCGGTTGAAAGTTCTTGACTGAACCAAGTATCTTCTGTTGATCTATTTCTTTGATTTGTATCATGAAATATGACGTGAGTGTCTCTACTGGCTTCAGGCTACTGGAAGCTGCGGTCTGTCAGTGTTGCTGCATCAACAAGTCACAGATTACGTAATGCTCCTCTTCTTTTCTAAGAACAGTCTGGTGGATTCACCTGCCGGGCGTCCTCCATCTGCCAAGGCAGGCGCTGCGTAGCATTAGAAGGCAATAAAGCCCCCTAATAGACCACGGCAGAGGAGGCAATTACTGTGAGCGGTTGTTTGTAATGATTCGTGGTTGCACATTTGCAATTTTCCTGTCTCTCCCCTCTCACTGCCCTCGGCTGCTCACCTCGGGCTGCAGGTCGGCGAAGGCCATCGCCGAGGCTCCCGGCGCAAACCGCCGGTTCCACCCCTCGCGCCCAAACTGCTCCTTTCACCGATGTCACAATTAGCCACTAAACAATGAGGAGGACGGTTCAAACGCGCGGTCTGACGCGCTTCCGTGCATGTGTGAGCTTGCAGGCATCGCTAAGGTGATAACAGCCCAGGATGAGCTAGTAGCTTAGCTTAGTGGGATGCTACCTACCTAGTCCTATTGTTTCTGTCACCACTGTGGAGGTGGATTTCTTTGCATGGCCAGATATTATAAAAAAGATGAATCCATTTTTTTGGCAGAATCCCATAAAAGTAGATTTTTATGTGGCTTTGATTGTTAGATAGTTAATGAGAGAGGTCATCATCATCTCTGATCCTTGAGTCCCTGTCAAGAGCGACTATTTGCCACCACAAGAAAAGCTTGCGCGGCCCGAGGAACCCTCCCTTCTCCTTTTAATAACCATGAGACGTCGTTCACGTTCACAACACAAGCGTAGTGGGGCTGGAAGAGACTCGCGGCAGAGCGTGCAGCGATGTCGCTTCCCTCCACGTCCCGGCCCCAACCCCAGACCCAGACATCAAAGGCAGGTGGAGTGAAACCATGAAATTACAGGTAAGGTGTCAATTACCCTTTGAAACCAAGTACTCTCCAAATCCAGGCAAGACCCAGCCGGTCCCTGGAATTAGAACAAATAAAGAAGAGCTGAGGGAAGCACGGCCGTGAAGGAGGAGGAGTGGAGGGGGAGGTTTTACGGGCCGTGTTGACAATATGGCATCAGTATAAAAGGTCCTAATTCAGCTTCAAATTACCCGACACTCCTCTCCCCTTTACAGCTGCACAACCACAGCCTTTTTATCAGTGCGTGAGCGGCTGCTGGTTCAAATCCGCAGCTCGGCGTTTGATTTCTGCCAGAGGAGCGACGGAATGTGATTATAAACGTGAAATGGAGGCTAAACCCAACTAAGCACCTGCTCAAAGACCTCAAAGAGGCCTGAATATATTTATGGACCAAATGACATCGTACTGACAGTCACTCACTCAACTTTACGGTCTTTTTAAAGGGTAGGGAGTTTTTCCAAGCAGATATAACATGTTCTTACTCACTCAAAAAAAAAGGAGCTGGCCTCTCAGGCCCGGGTCGGTCCGTCTCGCTGTGTACCATGAAGCCAGTTGACAGCCTGTGTGTGAAAAAAACCCATCCGACCACAGCTTTGGGTTACACAACACACTCCCTCCTGCCGAGCCACAGACAGCTCTGAGCAGGTCCGGCCCAGATGTTGCAGAACACCCACGGTGCCGGCCGCCCCCTGGCCCGGAGGGGCTCTGCCAGGTGGGTTGTGGACTAGCTGAGCTGCAGTAGCACTTCAAATGCTAAAGATATCAAATAATATGGAGCACTCATAGAAAGAGAATTATCCGAGAGAATTATCACAGGAACGGGAAACAGCCACAGCAGCTTAGGCACCGGCGTCACATCCATGTTGGTTCTACAGGTACAAGCCTGGAATGGATGGAGGTTCCACAGTGTGGGGCTTGACTCAGATGATGGAGATGATGGAGATGCTGAAGATGATGTAATATGACTGACAGCTGAGGTGAGGGCAGCACTGTCACTAGGCCTCAGTGTGAGGTCATTCACACGGTGACCCTGGAATCTGCTCCAAATGCTGTGTCCTGTTCATCATCAGATCTCAGGTCAGTCAGATTACAGTAATTAATCAATAAAGCTCATTCAGATTTGAATTGTAGAAACCCCACGGATGCACCTTTGCCTTTGAAAGCAGCACGTGTTTGTGTTCAGTCTACCGTCTGCTCTATGTGCGGTCTCTGTGCCTTAACGCCGTGCATTGTTTAACCCCGCGGTCGTGTGCCAGCACCAATTAATGCAGTCAGATTCTTGGTGTACCGCACGATTCCAAGCCGGAGCAGCAGCGAGCGAGCAGGTCAGAGCCCAGGCAGCGGCGCCGCACCGGAGCCCGGGCTGTGCCGAGGCGCCGGTGCCTCCGCATGCCGCCCTCTGCAGGAGCCGGCAGCGCCCGGCGCCTTTTAGCCATGCATCAACCTGGGCGCAGGTCATTGGTAGGCGCCAGCTGAGGTGTCACTGCTTTATTAGCCGTGGGATGGATTTTCAAAATAAAACGAGCAGGAACAACCGAAGCAGCTCCAGAAACCGAATCAAAAGCGGTGGTGACTAAACCCTTCATCCTTGTGATACTCTACAGTTTCAGCAGATAAGCAGAGCAGGTACAACGCGTTTTCAAAGTGACAGGCTCGGTTTTAAGGATGTCAATTGTGCATGAAACCACCGTAGCTGCAGTAGGAATTTACTGTGATCAGCGTTAGTATAAACAACGTAGGTGTTGCGCTGCCCGTGACCTAATGAAGCAGAGCAGAGGAGCGTAAACAAACAGAGCGGGAGGGTGAGGCAGACAGAGCAGACAGCTCATCTGTCAACGGCCTGATGAAAACAATAAGTCATCCACCGTTTCAGGGTCATAAACAACTTCCCATTATTAATAAGTGCCGTGATTCACTGTGGGCTGCGGTCGGCAGCTCGTCACAGCCAAGTCTTTAATGCGTGATTAGTGCTGAGGTGTGTGTGTGTGTGTGTGTGTGTGTGTGTGTGTGTGTGTGTGTGTGTGTGTGTGTGTGTGTGTGTGTGTGTGTGTGTGTGTGTGTGTGGCATAGTTTTCCAGGAGCCCACGCCAAAGACTTGTCAATGCGCAGTTTACACTTCCTAATGAAGTTCTGGGCTCAGCCCGTTTGATCTGTGAGTGGTTGCGGGTCGCCATGGACACGGCGCTGGGAGGCCCACTTACAGTGGTCCTGTACAGGAGGCGTTCGTTCAGCATCTTGTTAGAAGATGCGGCAAGTTTGTGGAGAAACCAAGTAAAGTTAGAATAAATTACTGATGAACATGAGTCAACTGAGCGTGGTTAGGAGTAAAACAGTGCAGCTACAGAAGCGCAGGCATATTCCTGCTGCACGTCTGTTGTTATTGCTCAGCTGGGACAAGACAGCTGGCCCTCGCGCTGTGCCATTACATCGGAGCCCCTTATTACCCACAATCCCAGCGGTGATGGAAATAACCTGCTGTCCTGGACCAGGTAGCTTGACAGGCCCATAAATCAAATGGGTGTCGGGGCGGTGAGAGGGGGCGGGTGGGGGCGGGGCCCCGGCGTGAAGCCGGGGTGAGGAGAGGTAAGAGTGGAGCTTCCTGCACTCGTTGACAGGCTCGAACGAAGTCTGAACAAACAGGCTGTTCATGGCGTGAGGCGTGCACGGAGCCCAGGAGCGGAGGAGGCAGGCGATTGGTTCCCTGCTTTGGTTTTTGCTTTGACTTGTTGACCTGCTTGTTTGTCCGACCTTTGACCCCTCGCCCCAGCCAGTCAAGGCAGACGGCCGCCCACCCTGAAACTGAACAGAAACCGTGCAAACAGAGCAATTTGGTGGGGTTCAGGCACCGGGGAATTTTTCATCGCAGCGCAGTAATTGTAATTGTAATTGTACCAAACCTGCAAAACAGTCCTTCTAGTGACGATGGGCCTTCAGTTCCCCAGAACCAGGATGAAGATGCAGCCAAAATATGGAAGCAAGGCCCACTGGCCTCTTGGCTTGACAACCTGCGACAAATTGGGCTTTGCCATAAAAATGTTCAGTGGTTCAGGTTTAATCGACAGGAGCAGCACTTTTAATGCGACCCTGACGAAAGTCGGAGCTGTTTCAATTAGTCTCTTTATTGGAAGCTATCAACACCAGAAACACGGCCCGCAGTAACTAATATAAATGCCTTACATATGTTTGAATCACTGTTAGTTCTGGCACCGGGCTCGGATTGTTGTGTACACACAGGTGAGTTTATTCTGACTGCGTCCGTGATCTGGATGTGGAGGTGTTGTGCTTGAGAGACATCCAGAGCGAAGCCGCTCACAGCGCCGCCGCTACCGCTCCCATTAGCGCAAACCGCCGAGAAAAACACGGGCGGCGGGCGAGCACAATGGCGCAATTGTCTGTCTGGGGCACGAGAGCGTGTTTTTTTTTTTGTTTTAAGTGCTTTTAATATTGCCGTGTATCTGTTACCAGTTGGGATCGCAGCCTGCTGCCTCTCCCCAGGAGGGCCTGTTCAGCGCCGAGCCCCGGGGGGAACAGGTGGGAGCTAGGTGCGTCCCCGCGCACTGGGAGACCAGCAGAATGGATGGCGCATCGCTAATGTTTTTAATTAGCTGCTAACAGCGCCTTTGTGTCCCGGGCCTGCGTCATTTGCATACCTCGCGAGTCGGAAGAGCGCGATTGTGTTCCATCATGCCACCCGTCGCTGTTTTCTTTGGGCCGCCGGTCGCTGCGTTTCAACACAAGGCATTTTATTTTAGCGCTAATTAAAAATCGGCGGCGAGGGCAAACGGGGCCGGTTCCTTCCTCCTCTGCAGCCGTGACGGTTGATCAGCGATTCCAGCGCCGGAGGCAGAGGAATCGGCCGCTTCCAACATAAACAACGCAGGGAAGGAGATTCTGCCTCGACAGCTGCAACCGTGTTGGACAAATTAGTCCCAGAACCCTCTGCTGCTCACACCTTCCAACCACGGAGGCCGCCTCTGCTTTAGACTTGGGGTTCCACCTGCTGTGAGCGGTCACGGCCAATGACACCTCACAGGCTGAAGCTGCGCGTGCAGAATGCATTGAAATCTGTTCGCACACTTGTTTTAAACTGACTGACGGGGATCTGAGTGTGATGTCTGTTCTTCTTTAAAGCTCGGATCGAGCTACAGAATGAGAGTGGGTTTAAGCTGAATCGGTCCCAGCCGTGGCTCCGTTAAAGCGCTGACAGCTTCCGGTCCACTTTGTCTGGTTTAACCCAACTCCAGCGCGAGGCTCACGCAGGTTCTGTTCACCCAAACGCGGCCCTCGGCTCTCAGGCTCTCGGAGCCGGAGCGCAGGTGGTCCGAGGTTCTGCCAAAGTGATCTGAATGTGAATCTGCGTAAATTACAGCGTCTGAAAACCTCACTTTGACGACGTGTTGAGACGAGGCCCTGCGGTCTCACAGCGCTGCGCTCGCGCTGGCGTCGTTTCCCTCCGTGCCCTTTTCTGTGTTTGTCTTCTCTGCATCGTCCCAACTTTCATACCTTTGCAGCTGAAGCTGTTAGAAAGGTCACGTCAGTAACAAACACCTATTATTCACCACACCTCCTGCTTCAGACTGAACAGCCTGGACAGGCGTTCCTAATAAAGTGGCCTTTAATAAGCGACCACCTCTGGGTAATTACACACGCAGCCTCCTTTTCCCGGCGCCTCTGTGGGAACGCGAGCGTGTTTTCGGGGCCCGCGGAGCCGCCGCAGCTCCTCATCCGCGCTCGCTGGATGTACAAACAAACGCGGACGGCGTGCGCGGACGGGGACAAAAGGCAGGCTTATGGGCGCGGCCAGGAGGAGTCGGGTGGATCAAGGAGCGATGTGGGAAACGGGGAATCTCCCCGACGATCCTCCTGGGACCACCGCCGGGAAAAGACGTGCGATTTACAGGATCGGCGCGTCGGCCCTGGGAAACGGCGGCTCTGTGACGCACTCGCGCCCAGGACGCCGGCCTTCGCCGCACGTACGGCTCCGGGGGCAACATGGCCGACCGGCGTTCACGCGTCTGGCCGCTCCTGAGAAACCGAGGCCGAGGGCTTTCACACACAGGCGCGCGCACGGAGCTGTCAGATGTCAACAATGTCAGATTACCGGATTCAGGAGCTCCTGGGAAAACTCAACAAACGTAATGAACACGCACCCGGTTCTGGTCACGGCGCTGAAAAGAGCTATTCCACCTTAAAACAATAAGTTAAGAGGAATCAGGTTCTGTCTTCCGTCCAGTTTTTTTATCCTTCATCCAGGTCTAATTTATTTCCTCACCCGATCGTTTAAGAAGCCAAAGATAAAAGATGTTCTATGGATGTAATCGCCCCACCACATACATATTATATCTTCATTTTCAAATGATGAGGGGAAAAACATCAGGTGTCAACACTGTGACCTTTTCATAAAGCACTTTCCAAACTCATTACCTGAAAATTCATCATCATTATGTTCTGAAGCGTATATTCTGCAGACTAAAAGCACCATAATTACTTTTTATGGGTTTCCGAAAAATCATATTTTAAAAAGTCTCCAACGCGAAACACAGGCTGTCAGGGTTTTCCACGGCGCTGGGGGAGGAATACGAGCGCGGGCTGCAGGTTGGTGCGACCCCAGCCTGCAGTAAGACGGGAGATTAGGGAGATTACAGTTAAACAGCATCTCGTCCTGTGGAACCTCTTCTAAACACCAGCTCCCATCAGATGGGCCTGGGCTGCTGGAGGAAACAGCAGAGATTAGGCCCGTTTAACAGTAATCCCCTTGTTCTGGAGCCACGCCAGCGCCGAGCAGGAGACCTCCACTCGGCTGCTTCACAAAGACCCGGCGGCCTGGTTCCAACACACTTCGCTGGGATTTGAAGCAGTTTTTATTCTATTTCACCCCGATATTTTGTAGTTGGCGCCGCTGAAACTGTTTTGCTGATTTTCTCTGAAGCATATTTTCAAATGTGACCCGCAGAAAGTCTGACTTTCCCTCACAGCAGGTGCACATCAAGTTTCAAAATGTGAAGCTTGGACCAAACCTGTCAACATTTTATGACTCGTACAGTATTTGCAGGTTAAATGTGTGCAGCCTGCGACTTCGCTGTCACTGCTTCGTGTTTATCTATCATTTAATTCAAAGTGCCAGTTCAATATATAGAATAGAAAACCCACCATCCTCATTCTGTTCCTTTCATCAGTTTTTCTAGCAAAAACAGCTGGTTTTTGAGTGTTTCTGTGTATCATGCTTCACTCACACGTTCTCCTGTTTCTGCATCTGCATCACAACACACAAACGTCAACATCTGGACTTCGCGTAAAACAAATGCTTGTCCGTTTCCCCCAGTGTGTCGCTGCACAATCCGTGGATCGCAACCAGTGTCGACACACAGACGCGCAGACAGACAGACAGACAGACCTGCTGACTCAGTGTCTGAGAATGAGAGGCAGAGGTGGAATGAGCGAGGAGGAGGAGGAGGAGAGGCGCAGCGCGGGAGGGTAATGAAACTTTCAGAAAATGGCTCTGTTAACACACCTCTGATAACTGGTTGGCTGCCAGACCACACACATGGATGAGCAGATATGGATTTCTAGACACACACACACACACACGCACGCGTGTGCATACGTACAGACACGCTCCACGCCTGGCTGGGTGGGCTTGGTTGCTCCAGGCGACAATCGTTAGTTTGTTAAAAAGTCGTAACTCGTCGCCGCGGCAACAACAATTGAAACCTGACCAGTCCAGCAGCTCGATTATAACGAGCGGTTAATCAACTTACCAACTGTGCTGTAGTTGTTTTACACTTGCATTTTATTTATGTGAGTCCCTGTGAGGTTAATAGAGGCATCCACTATTTATAATAAATATTTAATCCTCACATCTATTGTTGTATTTTTTAATCGGCCGAATCCTGCACATGCAGGTTTGCAGCCAGTCTTCCTTTAGCTTAAATGAACCCGTCATCTATGTTGATACAAATGTTTTTGTCAGATTCAACCTGTAATTTACAGTTATTATCTTCTCCCTATAATGCAATTGTGAGTCAGTAACTCGTGAGTCATGAGAAATACACATGAATGATGGTGATCCCCTGACAGGTCAAAGCCCCTAAGACATGAGGAAGATGCTCTCTGTGAGCGTCAGTGTACTTTTAATCATCATAATCTTCTATTCTGTGGGAAGTGGCTTAATGACAGACAACATTGATTTCAATCAGTAGGAACTAACATTTGTTATGTGACGATCACTTCATCTGCAGCTGGTGACTCTTTAATACAAGTTGTTCCAGTCAGTTCTTCGCTCTTATTTATTCACACCGACGACTTGGAAGTTCTATTGGTGCTGAATGTGTGCTGTTTGAGCCTGCAGAGGGCAGTGCAGGGCTGGAAAGTGTCTGAGCTCTGTCATTTTCCACAGACGTGAACAACAGCCGAGTCAAAGCCTTTAACTCCGTGATACTGTGACACATTTACGACAAGAACGGGAGACTCATCAATGCAGGTCATAGGATACATTCAGTATAAATATAATTAGTTATATTGAACTTTATTGATCTCACATTGGGGGAATTAACCTCTGCATGTGAACCCGTCCCTGGGGGAGCAGTGAGCCACAGAGCAGCACCCAGGGAGTGCCTTGCTTAAGGACACACCTGGTACCGGAAGCAGGGCTTCAACCTGGGACCTTCTGCTTCCCAGGTTGAAGCTCTACCTACAGTACCTACTCACTTTTAATATAAGTTACCCAGAATGCACTGAGGCGCCTATATGCAACTGAGATCTTTTGTAAATTGTTCACGTGGGCATCTTAAGGCAAGCGTTCTGTTACAACACACATGCATCACAGTTTGATGTATAGAAGGTAATTAGCAGGTTTAACAGGCCTATGTTCAATCAAAACAAAACATCCGTAACTTTTCCGTGGCTAATCTACAGTTGTTGACTCCCTTCCCTTGTATTTCCACTCTAGATACAATCAGCCAAACAGATAGTGGTTCTCAAGATTACTCCTTCCAGCAGGAAACCATGAGGGTTTCAGATGATCAATCATTCCTCAGAGCGGCTGTGGAAACAGAAATAACAGGTTGAGATTTGCCAGTTAGAATTATGAAACACAAAGCTTTTCACTAGACTAGAATTTGATAATAGAGTTGGTCTTATTCCATTTCTGAAGGACTCTTAACTCTTCCAGCGGTTGTCAAAGAGCTCCTCCCCTGTGCCTGTGTTTTCTGTACCAGATGTTTGTATCTACAACCACTGTAAAGTCTATTACATGACCACTACTACAAATGTATCTGCTCCAGAACGGCCATGTTTGATGCCTTCTGTCCTCAGGCTTTAAGTAATCGCTGCTATTTGGTTTTGCTGGTGACAAACCAATGTGCATTCGTGGTGTTTGTTTAAATTAACGATCAATTTAGGGAAAAATGTAAAGAACCCAATGAGCAGGCGGTTTTGAAGGAAAGAGCGCGCTCAGATGTCAGGGACGTCAGGGATGTTTAATGTTTTCCTGTTTTCCATTTCGGGAAACAGACCTGGAGGATTTTCAGACTCCCACTTGTGCCTTGCACCATATCGACTTGATTTATGTTTCCTGTTTTTCCAGCGGAGTCCTTAAAAGAGCCCAGTTTGTGCAGCTTGGCTCAGTTGAACCAGCACCATGGTGTCGAAGAAAGAGGAGCTTGTGTCTGCTGCTGTGCTTCTGGTCGCTCTCATCTCACAGAGTGAGTTTGCATTTACATTTTCTACTAACCCATGACAATGAAATATTACCAGATTACTGTTGTATGTTGTAATGGAGTCTTTTAATCACTATTGTTCTACTGCGCAGTACTGTATATGTAACCAGAGGTGTTCTTTTTGAATATTTACACCTTCTCCTTTGCTTCTTTTAGGTGAGGGCATCATCGGAGGCAGGGAGGCAGCTGCACACTCCCGACCCTACATGGCCTCCATCCAGATGCCCCACGAGGACAGCTTCAAGCACGAATGCGGGGGCTTCGTGGTCGCGGATCAGTGGGTGATGAGTGCCGCACACTGCCTGCCGACCGGGTGAGGGAATCATTCTTATTCTGCAGCTTGCCCCACACTTCGTGGTCGTCGCGCTGAGTCAAAACCGAAGCGTTCCACAACTCGGTGGCCTGAATGGAGTTTTTCTCAACTCCCAACAGACCGAATGGAAGGAGGGTGGTGCTGGGCGCCCATTCTCTGAGCGAACCGGAGGAGACAAAGCAAATATTTGAGATTTTGGAACGTCACAACCACCCAGATTTCAACCCAGATAATTATGATAATGACATTGCTTTAATTAAGGCAAATATTTCTATTGTTTAAAGACTTCTAAAATGTTAATTGTTTTGTTATGAGGTTTTAGAAGGCTGTCACGTGTGATTCGTTTTCCACAGCTGGACCGTGCATTTAACGCCTCCGACGCCGTAAAAACCGTGGAGTTCCTGCGAGAGGGCGGCACAAACCCCGACACCGGCGCAGGGGTCAACACGGCTGGCTGGGGATCCACCGACAACCTGGAGAACAGGCCGGACAAGCTGAAGGAGGTGGACATTGAGGTGGTCAACCCAAAACTATGCAAGCGCGCCGACTACTTCGGCCGAAAGTTCACACAGAACATGATGTGCGCCTACAAACTCTGCCCAGAGCCTTGTACTCAAGCAGAGAAGAAGGAGGACAGCTGTGATGTAAGTTCCACGTCCAGTGGTTTCCCTCTGGACTCGACTCTGCTGTCGCCGTGAGAAACAGAGCTCGATGAACTACTTGCGCTACTCCTTGTGTCTTTCAGGGTGACTCTGGAGGGCCGCTCCTCTACAATGGTGTTGTAGTGGGCATCACATCTAACGGGGGAAAGAAGTGTGGCCAGTTGAAAAAGCCTGGAGTCTACACTATCATCTCTCACTACACTGAGTGGATTGACAGCATCATGAATCCGCCGCCTGTTACGCCCGCTAGGATTGAATGAAGGGGAGCAGTTAATACCAGCACGCTACAGACGAGTCTGCTTAGCCACAGAACACTAGACCTGGACATGAAACCTAAGTGTGTTGACTACATTAATGCATAAAAATATTATTGTTCACATCCTATTTTACATCATTGTATCAATCTACTTTATGATGAAGGAAATCAATAAATTGCACTTTGTCACATTCCGATGTCTTGCCAGGTTAAAAGAAGAAAATATTTATTTAAACCGCAAACAGCGCAGAGTAACAGTTTTTCTAAAAGGAAAATTCCACTACATGTATCACATATATCAGGGTGTGAGGGATGGTGTTTAAGGATGTTATTATTACACAATCACGATATCAACAAGCAATCGTGAACTTGGCAGATGAATCCACATACCAAGCACATAATCTTCTTCTTCTTCTTTCCCCCGTCTCCTCCAGTGACACAGATGTAAATAATAAGTCTTTTCAGCTGTGCTTGTAGTGAGAAAACACTAAAAAATCCAAAACATCTGTTGCTAAAAGATGTTTAAAAACTTGATTGTATTACGATTACTGTGCAGTAAATGAATCGTCATAACCTATACAGTAAATACATTTTATATAATTAAAGAATATCTAATGAGAATAATGGTAACATTTGAAATATTTAGATTACCAGTTTGGCAAATATCTGCAAGTGGTGCAGCTCCTTTTTACATTTAACATTTAAATGATCAGCTAAGAGCTAATCATAGATTGCCTAAGACTTAGTCTGATAATTTACAGACAAAGAGGACAAAGGAAAAGTTAGCAAAGTTACATCCAAAGATCTTGGTTGGTATCGATTATTTTACCTTAAACTGGATGCCTCGTGCATTGCAGCTCAAATTAAAGCCCTGATTTTAATGGCCATCTTCTCTATCAATGTGTGACTGTACCACCACCTAGTGGGAGAAATAGCTGCACAATAGTGATTATAATAACGGCTATATTAATACTAATTACTAATCAACGCCGAACACAAAGTGCTGCACATTTAAAAGAGAAAACGAATTAGAAATACTGTAAAAAATGAAAAGCTGTAATAATAAAGTGGTTAGAGTTGACATCTAAAAAGTGGCTGAAATAATAATAATAATAATAATAATAATAATAATAATAATAATAATAATAATAATAATAATAATAATAATAATAATAATAATAATAATAATTTGTTCGTCCGTTGATATTTCACTGGGTTGCACCATTTACCCGCTGTCAAAACGGCCAAAACGAGACTGTTCTAATGCCTCAAATGGGGGACATCGTCTACTAAGATTTAATAAACTGCACTATAATATTGGAATCGTTTGGCTTTGAAAACTAACAGTACTGCAGCGAAATGACCGGTGCGAGGAATATTAATAGCTAGATGTAAAATCTATTATGACTGGGTCAGAACATGGCTAGTTTGTCCCGTGCCCCCCTCCGTCGCGTCCAGTGGTCTGCTCCGTTACTATGCTAGCTTGTGGTCGTTCTCCAGGGGGATGGAGGAGGCTGTGTGCTGAAAATACAAAGACACACAGCCGTTATCGTTCGTTTAATAACGACTGCTGCGCGCACCGAGCCAACGTTTTCCAATGGCCGGCATTCGAGCAGTGAACGGGAAGGTCTCGGGCATCAACCCCGCAGTCAGGTAACGCGGGTATTATAGTGTGTTTACTGGAATCCAGCTAGCTAGCACGGCTAAGGTTAGCATCAGCCGCGGCTGCCCACCGTTCGTCGACGTTAATTAGGCGACGCTTGAGTCATACTTCAACCACAGATACAGTAGTTAGTGAGCTCCTTAGGATGACATTAACCAGACACGCAGCTGTGAGGATCTAATGAAAAATCCTAACATTATAACAAGCTAGCTTACTAAAAATGTATAAAATCAAGCATAAGTGATGACTTATAGATTTATAACATTGTTTCTGTCATAAATAAGCAACTTGTTTCTTAAGAGATTAACTTGGGGAAACTTATTGTTCATTACATTTGGTAAAGTTCTCTTTGTTACTACGCCACGTACAGAATTGTGACTGTTGGTCCAGCTGTGGCTGAATATTAACAGTTTTTAACCTAATATATTACATGCGCACATCTGTGCGAGGACCGTGACAACTGTGATCGTCTTGTGCTTTTCAGCTGCTGCCGCCTGCGTCAGGTCCAGTCTCTGCTCCGTGGTGCTGGTGCTGCCACCCCTGACGGCATCTTGTGCTCTCTCGGTACATAAAGTTGCAAACTCATTTATATTATCCAAATAAACCAACAAATACTGATTTTTTTGATGTTTTAGGCATTGACAGCCGGTATAATGAAGGATGCACTGAACTGGCTAAATACCTGTTCTATGGACTATATGGAAGAAATCAGATAAATATGGAAAATGTCCTTGATGAGTTTCCCGAAGAAATGCTGGATGGTGAGTTTTGTTCAATATTTTCAGACACACTCATTTTTAATAGTATTTTTTATGTAGTTTGTTTCTTATCTTCTTGCCAGATGTCATCCTGCTGATTAAGGCAGAGTGTGTTCATCTGTACTGCAACCCTTTGAACTACAGTTACTTGTTGCCCTACGTGTCTCACTGGAGGAACCTGCATCTCTACTGCATGACAGCGACAGAGGTTATAAATGTTTTTATGCTGTACGGATCTATTAGGATTAGTGGCTTTATCAAACATATGTAGTTGCGTACTGCACTGTGTGCGTGTTATTCATTTGAATGTTTGTCATTTTGATTTGCTTCTTCAGAGGTCAATATTGTTTAACCTTCTTATTTCCACACACAGTATGAAGATGAGGAAGCAGCAGAGGAATTCAAAATCTCCAGTTTCGTCACAATGGTGCAGAACTGCTATCGGATCGGAGTTCCCTTCAGCTCCCAGGGTACATATTACTACAATTAGATAAACACGTGTGTACACTGATGCTCGTTTGGCAGCATGTTCTGTACTTACAGTGTAATTACACCCAAGACACTACATAAATTTGCCCTACTGTTTTTTAGCACACGCCCAGAAGTTTGATGTGTTTATGGTGGAAAAATGGCCCCTTATTCAAGCTTTTGCCCTAGAAGGAATTGGTGGAGGAAGCTTTTTTACCATTAAGTACATGGTATGTTCCAGTTAATAAAAGTTCTATTGATTCCATTCCTTCCAGATCCCATTAAATAACAGTTTGTATTTGTATCTTTAAATTGTTTTTAGTATGTGTTTGTAAATTCAGTTCTGATTTTCAGCTTATGGATATGAGTGAGAAGCTTTGGCAGGTGTACAATAGACTCGACCCAGTCTCCTTGGACAGACTTCTGGCCGAGGTACCATTAATTTTCATGGATTATTATGTTGTTTTTATCAATGTGAATAGCACTCTGTTCCATGTGATATGTGGTAATTGGTGTAGTGTTATTTTGTGTTTCTAGGACTTGATTAACTTTGAGAAGCAGTGGAGTGGCTTTTTCTCCAGCATGGACCTGGAGAACCATTTGTCCATCTTGGAGCTGTCTGAAGCGCAAGCAGGGGAGGTGAGTGTATTAAAGCACAGATAGAATCAGATTCACAATAGAATCTTTTCTAGACTATCTTTTACTGCCCTGGGACACATGTGACATAAATGTCTACACGCCTATATATGATGAGAGGTTTAATCGTTGTACTTTGATAAATATATGTCTATGTGTTCTCATGGACCCACAGGCATTCCGTACTTACTACTCCCATGGACTGATCTCAAGCAACATTACAGAAAAAAGGTATTCAATTCAAATTCAGCAAACTGAAATGATCTCAATCATACTGGTGCTCAAAAGAATTGTCCATATATTTCAGTAAAAGCCAGCAGCCTTTTGTGTTGTTTGGGAAGCATTCCTCCTTGGATGATCTGGAGAACTATTCATTCAGCTTTGCCTCAGAGAGTCACCAGGTCCGGAACACCGGGCCTCGAGGCTCCACAGCCAGACACATGGTGAGATCAGCAGCTGAGTGAAGCAGAGTAACTGTAGTCAGACACTGTGGTGGCACTGAGAACATTTCTGAAATATAAAGTATTGCCGGTGGTTTTATGTCTCTTAAATATTAGGTCACCATTTTGTGCCACCTTGGTCGTGTGTATCTATTGACTTGTACACATACCACAACTGTGCATGTTTGTCTTTTAGATCCTGCAGTGTGCTGCTCCCAAAGGCCCTCTTGCCTGCTCTCGAACATATTTCTTTGGGACGACCCACACTCCATACCTTGGTGAGGTTTTATGTGACTTAATATATAATAACATTAAATAATATAGGTAATGTAGCCTTTTATGAATTTTTATATTTCACACTCGTCACACTATCTGTTCCTGCGCCAAGTCTCCTTCATTTTAGTACAGTATGTAATTGTTTTACAACCGTTGTATTTTGCAGGAAATCAAAGCTCAGAGAGTAAGAGAACAGATGTCTTGTAAGTAATTTTTATTTGGAATGTTGCAGTTCCTGTTCTTTTCTTTTAATGAAGTGTTGAAATAATGTCTTTTGTTTTTTCAGGCTATTGTCACAGATTTATTCAGCTGCTGTTCAAGGAGTGCTCTCAGGAATCAAGTGCTACTCATGTACTTCCAGTTCTACCAAGGTAAAAGAGAAACATTTGTTCTAACGTTGTTGATTTCTTTTTGCAGTTTAGTAGCTGATTACATGTGCTCATTATTTTAGGCTAAGGATGTAGCAGAGAACATCTTTCTAGTTACTTTGGACCTAATGAATTTAAGCCAGTACCGCACTGCTCTCAGGTACTCCGTTTTTTTTTCGCCAAAGCTTGACTTTTAATATATTGTTTCAGTCAGTTTGATTTTATGTTTTTTCTGCTCAGGTCCAAATGTAACTTTACCATTCAAGCAGTTAATAAGCAAGGAAGGTGAGTTTTACATTATTTACCCTTTGTTGGACATTTTCTATCACTTTTTTCTGGTTCTTTCTACTGCAGCTCTTTTTATTCGAGTTATTAGAAATGTATGAGAAAGGCATCTTTTATACACCTTATACCCATAGAATGTGTACAAAGCTGTGATTTCAGACCTAAACAAGCTGAGTTTCTTTCAGGGTCATTCCTCTGACAGATGAACAAAGCCGTTATGTAGTAAAAACAGTAAGTTAGATAACAGTATTATTTTGTTTTCTTTGCAATAAAATAAAAAAGTTTACAGTTTACACTTAAAATATTTTTAATTTTACTAATTTAACTTTTTTTGAGGCTTCCATGATCGTCCATGATATCCCAGACCTGCAGTGGGAGGGGGGGGATCTGGGCTCTGTGGTCTTCTCTGAATCTTTTTTGGAGTCAAGCATCAACATTCAGCAGAAAGGTAAAATACTGATCAGGTTAGGCCACCTTAAGGGGAACATGGTAAAGGACTGTTGAAGGATTAGCGGTTCAATAACCCTTGATTTATCACTTACTGTATGTTCAGTTTAATGGAACTTAATGCATTGTCCTGCAGATGGCGCTGTGTCTTCAGATAGCTGCTACACCATCCTTACCACAACTGTTCCTCGCTATGCTTGCTGGCAGGTATGAGGGGAGCTGACAATGTTAATTATTATTATTATTATTATTATTATTATTATTATTATTATTATTATTATTATTATTATTATTATTATTATTATTATTATTATTATTATTATTGTTGTTGTTGTTGTTGTTTTTGTTTTTATTATTATTATTATATGTAAACCCCTATTTTATTTGTTGTACACTTAAAGATGGAGTCTGATGTAAAGGTCTCTGAGCAAGCCCAGCATCTTATTAAGGTACGTTGAGAAGCATCATCTGTCTCGAGCTGTTAAGAGCATCAGTTTTTGTCATGACGAGACGTCTGCTATGTGCGTCTAAAACAGAAAGAGGAAGGCACTTGTTTGGGATCTGCTCTGACTGTAGCAGATGCTGCGTACCTGTTCTCCACCAACCAGCTCTCCACACCTGAAGAAGGTACAGTAACACACACGTGCTGCAGGATATGTGGGTCATTAGGAAATATTTTTGTTTTGTCACAATACCTTATGGCTTTGTATAATTTGTATGCTTCATTCAATGTAATTTCAGGAAAAATTGTTTTCTTCTCTGAGGGACTTCTGTTTATTCATTCTCAATATGGAAGCATTACTCTGAGCAAGGATCATATCAGCACCATCAAGTTCTATGACTCGGTATGAATTTTAGTCAAGTGTGATATCACTTATATACTTGTGACGTGATAAGAAAAGCAATAGTTGTCGCATAAACAAACCTAATAGATTTAAAGAACATGTCTTAATTAGCTTGCATTTTGAAACGATGATAATCAATGTATGAGCAATCAAAACACTTTCTGTTTTTGTACTTTTGTGTCCCTTAGCATCTATTCTGTATTTTCAGGACTCCAGTGCTGTGGCGTCGCTTTTTCTGGAGTACAAGAGCAGCCTTCTTCCACATCTCCCATTCCCTTTGCACAGCTCTGACCAGTGTCTGGTGTTTGGTCTTCAACCACGGTCCAAGAGTCTCAGGGCCTTTTATTCGAAGGTGAGGCCTGTGGTATTGATACTGTAGCATTTGTGAGTACTGATCTGTTTCAGGCCTCAATTATCAATATAAATTCATGTATTTAAACTAAATCTGAGAATTTCTGTAGCACTGATAAACACAGTGTATTCAGTGGCATTGATACTATTGTCAGCATTACTGTGTCCAGTTGTATAATGCTTGTCTTGAATGGTTTCAGGTTTTGTCTGTGTGGCAGAACTCTGGACTAACTGTACAGTCGATGAACCAAGAGCAGATGCAATTAAGTCAGAAAAATATGTAAGAAAGCAATAAATTCTTGCCTTTGTCTTTTCAACAATCAGTTCAGATTGTCTAATGTTGCATACATACAGTACAGCATCATGCAGCATTTCTAATTTATCAGTGGCCTCTGTCTCAGGCACTCCCGACTACAGAAGCTTCACGACAGCCAGGAGCCACCTATGGCCAAACGCAGAGGCAGCTTAAAAGCCTCATACTCTCAGCTGCCAGAGCAGGACATGTTAGTATACACTCCAGTCACTTGCATTATTATTATTATCATCTTATTGTTTTACATTTGATCTGAAAAATTGTAAAAAAAATGTCGGGAATAAGAATTCTATGACAGTCAGAATATTCCAGTTCTGCCGACCTTTATTTACTGATATTTGGTCTGTTGCAGGTTTCGTCAGCACTTTGCCTTGAGCAGCATTGGTCAGGAGCCCATTCTGTATGACCACCTGGGGGTGCTCTTCCCCTCTGCAGAGCTAAGCAATCCTGGCAGCGACCAAAGAGACAAGGTGAGCATATTGACTGGTCCAGTTCAACGTAACTGTCCTAGCCTATTGTGTCAAAGCTGATGGTTTTAATATGTGAAAAGGTTGTTATTACCATCATAACTGGGCTGCCAGGAAGTCAAAAGAAGAGACTCAGCAATTTCCTTGTCCAGCTGAACAAGGAACGTCAGCGGTAAGAAGAAATGCCTGCGTATTGCTTTAGTTGTGTTCTTTAAGTCACACAATTTACAAGAACATTTTCCTCATGTAGAATATGAAGCACCAACTTACATAATACTGGTTTCTTTTTCGCTGCACCCATAGATGGGTGGTTTATGAGCCTGACACCTACTCAGCCTCGCACCTTCAGCAATATTTGTCCTGCTTCCTCAAGACCCAGCGAAGCTCAGGAGGCAAACCACGTCTGTTAGTGCTCTCACCTGGGTAAGAACTCTGCAGGTCACTTCTTGCTTCATGCAGCTGGGAAGTGAGTAGTCAAAACTCACACAATAGAAAAGGGTATGAACTAGTTGTACAATTAAAACAGTGTATTAAAATGCTGGTAAGACTCAAACTAGTACAGAAAACAAATCACAGCATCTGAATGATTTATTCTTCTTTAACATTTTTACCAACTTTAACATAAATATTTCTGTTTGTGCAGCTACACAGATGTCCTGGATGTGGTCCAGGCTGTGATTCTCCATCCCGATCCAGTTGTCCACGCTTGTTTCACCATTGGCGCTGTCACTGCCTGCGTGAACCCTCTTACCTCTTGTGCGGAGCACAGGTATACATGCAGATGTAGCCGCCTTTGTTTTCCATGAAATCCATAGAATCGCTGTTTTTTTTATTTGTTCATTGGCCAGTTTTAGTTGAAGCTGCCAACACAGTCTCCCAGATGCTGCTTAGAGATGTATATTGTTTTCCCTGAGCGTAAAACCCCACTGTTAGAGGAGGGCCAAGTTTTCAGTTGGATCTGAATCAGGTGAACACTAGGGCCAAGTCTTTATTCGCTCCTCTTTGAAGCCTTTGTTGACTGGCCAGTCAGTGGAGTACTTGGATGCACTGCACTGCATTAATACTATAGTTTGCTTGGAAACTGCAGATTGCCTCTTGTGCTACTACTGTTAGTTAATTATTTATTATTTGTTTTGAAACCATTTTTAATCCATCTGCCACTTAAAGAGGTTGAAGTACTTGGTCAATGATGAGCCAAAATCACTAATCCTCGACCAATTCTCGTTGCCTGTGCATACGTTAATATTAGACATGAGTCAAATGAAGTCGCAACCTAAAAATGGTCTGTAGTAGTCAGGAGTGGAATGCAGTGCAATAAACAGGCGAGATGACCTAAATAATGATTATTATAATGGTCCAAAGATGGATGTGACGATGCAATAACAGTTGGAATAGACTTTCCTAATGCCCGTACTGTAGCATACAGAGGATGGACGCGGAGATGAGAGATGGGGCCAGATGCTGATAAATCGTTAAAGCACCAGAGCCTTCCACCTTCCAGTCACATGACACATTTAGCTATTAAATCCCAACGTCGGGTCGCTTTGACAGAGGAGATCAATCCTGCATTTAATCTCACTCTTCTTTTGTTACAGGCTTTAGGTGTAGCTTACAGAGCTTCACACTGTCATGGACTGACCAAGCTGCTCTGCACAGTATGACATACCACTCCGGTTAATAGGCTGCCTTCCATTGCACAGACATGCTGGGTTGTCTAGTGATGCTCAGATAAAGCACATTTGAAAGGTTTAGTTTTTACAGCGTGTTCAGAGAACAACTGCCACTGTCTGTCTTCGCCTGAAATTGAATTGCAACCAGTACAGTAGGTGTTGGGAAGCAGTTTTGTGCACTAACACATCATGTTTAGTGACTTTGCTGTATGAGGAGGAGTGTGCAGACCACTACTAGGCATCAGTGGGATGTGGTCAGCTCAGATTGGAGCGGACCTGCCTGTCCCCCCCTCAACACAGCCTTGTAATCCCCCAGACCCATGTGTGTGACCAATACGCCCTCCTCACTGAAGCTCATCAGTCAGTCCTGATCTATTCTTTGTGATGGATGCAGACAGTTAATTACATCAGGTCGGGGAAGATAAATGTCTTTCAAATTGCTAATCCTCCAGTTCGTTGCAGAGGGTGGCTGGTGGCTGGAGATGGATGGCTCAGAATGGTTATTCAGAAAGTGGTGTATAACACAGATTGATTCTGGATGGATTATGTTAAGTCTATAGAAAAATTGTACATTGGTCAGTTGCATGATGTCATCTTGTGAAAAATATTTAACTCTGCTTCGTATATTTCTCTATAGGTTTGCATTTCCTAAGTTACTGGAGCAGTGTAGTCAAGGTGAGCATTGTTATCATCCCGAACCTTTTGTTTCTTACCATTACCACTATCACTCTGAAGGAGTGAGTGTCAAACTCCCTAAAGCTGGCATTCTGCTGGTAGAGCACCTAGCACTAATGCTGGCAAAAGCCTATTATAATCTCTGCCGTTTCCGCCGCGGCTTCACAGATGTTGCACTTTCAGGAAAGCCCGGCAGTTTTTCTCCCTGAAATGTACATTTTGTGTGTCAGGTATTGTGAGTACAGTGGTGTTCACTGGGCTAACAGCAGAGCAGAAGCACCCTCTCATGCAGCATGTTCAGCAGTTGGTACGCTCTGCCAACCCCACTGCAGCCTTCATACTGGCGGAGAGAGGAGCTGTCACCAGGTAGGCACCTGCAGAATGATGATCAATACAGCAAGCAGTCATTTAACAGCTTTAATCTTGGTCACCAACATTCACTCCACCCATTTTATTCCACTTTCTAAAGCTGTGTTTAAAGCTATTGCTGCTCCATTACCGCTGCTTTTTATACCAAAAGAACAAGCTGTTATTTTATTTTTAACGGCCTATTAGGCGCACACAACCGTCACATGCTTAAGTGCTCATTTTGCATTCGCGTGCTGCTTCTGCATATGTTTATAGAGTTTTAACACACAAAACATGTTTTGCTGAATTAGGAGTGAAGATGTGAATCTGATCTTGTCTGAAAGCAGCTTCAATGAGCCACAGATGGTGAGAGCACGCTACGTCCTCTACCCTGGATGGTAAGAACCTCATTCTGCGTTCCACTCTGCTCGTTGTGACCCCCACGTGTCCTTTTGTTTCCACATTCAACCTTTCGACCACCGGAAAACAGATTGGCGTTAAAATGCACCCCTGCGTTACTGGGACCCTCCCTTTAGTTTAATTGCCGCTCAGCTGCCGTGGCGTGGAATCGGATGCCGACTGTCGTATAGCCCCTCAGGCCATCTTGTGCTCTATCACTAGCTGCTCCCTGACAGCACAGTAACAAGCTGTTGGTGGTACAGTTGCCATGTACACAGAGGAATCTCCTTTCCTTTGGATGTGGTCCATTCAGCCTTCATGCCTTAGTGGTCAGCCTAATATGAACCTTTGCTAAATCCTCCTCTCAGATCTTACACTTGATATCTGGGCAGAGTCATTCCCTGTTAATCCATACCTTTACTAGTCTGTACCTTTATGTTCTGTATGTGTGAGTTTGGGTGATGTTGCTATGCACTATGGACAAGACAGGGCTATTGTTTTCTATTTGATAGTACCTACATGAATAAATGAATCTTTCACTCCTATACACTGGCAGCTGGTAGAGTAAACAACGTTCCAGCCAAAGACAAAACGTAGCACAAACATTTGGCTTGCTCTGGACTTTATCACCATCTGTGCAATGTGCATGTGTGCATGTGTTCTGTGTTTCAGGTGCAAAGGGTGCTTCTCTTCTGGTTCTGGGTCTCTGATCCTCACCCAGCAGCGAGTGGCTTTCAAACAGCCCCTAGAGAGGCCTCTATTTGTCAGCCGCTGTAAAGGTGAGACGGAAAGAAAAGCCTCCCCTCTTTTTTTTTTTTTTTCTTTGACCGCTACACGTGACAAGAGCCCCAGATATGAGCTGGCAGCGTTTGATGAGGATTACATAAGCTGTCTTTCCTTCCAAATATGGAAACAACTGAGGTCCCGCAGTAATTGTCAGCCAATTTGAAGTGATCTGCATTGCTAAAGGATGCACTTGTGATTTATGGCAGCTAATTTTGCTTGTCATACCATGCACTTTATCTTATTTGTTCACTACTCTCATCTTTTTTCTCTTTCTTTTTTTTTTTGTAGCATTGAAGTCATCACTAAGGCCGAGCCCTTTTGTAGGAAACGTGTACAATGTCTGGGGAAAACTCAGATTTTCCGGTAGGAATTGAATGTTTTCAATGTATAGATTTGTTGCCACATTTGCTAACTATTGTCATTTTGAATTTCAGACAACTTCTTTTGTTAAGCATTACTGAATAACGTGACTTATTTCCATGATAAACATTTAACCTGCATTTGCTTTCCCCAGTTTTGTATATTATTAGAGAAAGGTTGCCCTCAAGGCAGGCAGGACGCTGCTGACAGTAGGGATATTGCTCGATTTTTGCTCTGGTGTCTGGTGTTTAGAATTCAGCTCATAGTTCACCGGTTTCTCCGTTGCTTTTGCCACATACTTTTCTTTTTTCATTTTAAGGCCTGTGTCTAGTTGTTGCATGAGGAGAGAGTGCAGGTGTCTGCGGGGAGATGTGCAGAGGGTGTGCAGGTATTTGTAGTGCTGGAGAGATAACGTAGTGTGGGACACGTGTGGAAGCCGTATGACTCTGACAGCAATTCTCATATTTCCTTGGTGTGTATCTCAGTCACTGTCTCAAGGGACGTGTATCATTGACATCACTTTATGTTAAGTTGTTTTACTTTAGGACATAGTTGACATGTTTTATCTTGTTTTATACTCACACATGAGTTCTGTGAGCCATTTTGAGAGCGGAGGTGATGTATGGCTGTTAAAACATTAACCCCCCACCAACAGCATGCTGTTACCATATAAAGCTGCTGTAGCAGATGTTTCACTGAGTGTGAATAGTGTGCGGCTTGGATGTGAGCTTGGATCTCTGGACCTTCCAGACTCAGACCAGCTAATGGAGGTGAACTGCAACGTCGTGAGCGGGTGCCTGAGCATTTTCCCAGACCAGGGCACTGGCCCGGCGACCCAGGGCCCCAAAGAGACTAACACCTGCTTCCTGGTCTTTGATGGTGTCGGCCTCACTGAAGATGCACTCAAGGACTGGCTCAGACTGTGTGCCAAGCAGGTAGAGACATAAAAGTCATTTTATTTTTATTGCAGTATACGTAAGTGAATTGCGAAGCTATTGTGATAACCACAAGGCTGTTTGTGTTTAAAGAGGCAGACAAAGAGGCCTAAGAAAACTAAAGACACCCTTTCACCCCAGGAGATCAAGAGCATACATGTGAGTGTTTACTGCAATAATGCAACTGTGTAATTATGGTTAGTTTTGTTGACCAGGTGCTGGGTTTTCCTGTTCTGCCACCTGCTTGCTTTCTATCTATATGAAATTGAATCATGCACGGCGTCCCTGCTAATGATTTTCACGCCTGTCTGAGGATGACACAAATAAATGCATGTAAACTGAAACGGAATCCACAGATTTGTTCATCTGCTCCCAGGAAAACACCCAGGAAGCAAAACAAAGATTTGATTATTTATCTTGAATTATATCTATTTGGTCTGACACTTGTTGGTTTGTGTTAAGTTTCTTATTGTGTAAAACAGCTCAGAATGGACTGAGTGATGTGAACCTTTTCACCCAGTAACCTTTGCTGATAACTTGATATTCTGCTTCCATCCAGAGGATCAGACACTTGGATCCACTACCACTGGGCTATTTCTACAATGGCTATCAGTTTGTTGACATCTTTGGAGAAAAGAACAACTTTCATCCCAGTATCCTTTTACTGTGTACTGTCTGATATTAAATATATCTACAGCTAATGTATCTCACAGGGTTTTTCAGATTCAGATTGAACTAATTTGGACAGTTTAAGCCGTGATGATTACTACTGCAGAATTTGATGCACAAAAGCAGCTAATTGTCAACCATCAAGCCTTGGCGGCGCATTCAGATTTGTGTGTGCTGATCGCGCTGTTTTCCTTATATTTCTGTTTGCTGCAGACATGGAAGAGTTTATCGAAGACTACATTACTGAAGCCAACAAGGAGATTGAGCTCTTCAACCGGCAGCTGGAGCTGCAGGGACAGCCTGACCTGTTTGATCCGTGATAGAATCTGTGTGTATTTCCACTGCCTCCATCTTTTTTTTCCACTAAGGGAACCACTAGGGGAGGGGCAGGGAGGGCACTGGGTTTAGGCACTAAAAACACTTCACTGGAATGGTCCATGTGGGTTCGCACTACACAAGTCTGCAGAAAGTGCTGCTGATAGAAGTCCATTAATTAGCTATCTATGTGGCTCTATCTTTTAATTGAGTGGTGTAAAACGGATGAGTAGACGTGAGTTTTTATATAATCAGATGAAAAGTGGGTGACGTCGTGGTATCACCTCATTTTCCTCTGCAACACCAATAATTACATAGTAAGCACTTGGGGGGGTTATCGGAGGTATCGTATTCATCAAAGTGATTCAAACCAATCAGATTATGCCAACTAAGCCTGCGAGCTGTGAGACTTTCACAAACGAAGGGTATTTCCAGCCACACACTCCGGGAGCTTTTGGGTTTCTGTTTATCGCAGTTGGCAAATTAGGGCCTCTATTTGTGGAAAGGCATGGATGGCCGTGTGATTCTGGTGAGCTCCCTGGTGGGATTTCTCAAGAATTGCTCCTCCTCTGTTGTCACCCAAGCCTTGGCCCACCTGTTGGCTTGTCTGCGTGCCACGCTGCAGCAGGGGGAGCGCTTGGCCATGGAGCTGTAAACATCCAGCAGCCCGCTCGCTGCAGACAACTGACGAATGATGCCATTAATCATATTGCCGTACACCGTCCCAGTGCTTTATTTTAGAACTCTCGAATCTAATGAAGTGTAATAAAGCAGACTTCACTTGCGGCAAAGTGCAACAGTGAAGCAGCTCAGCTGTTTGTCAGGATGCTGCTAGTTCACAGAGGGACATTATTCAACACAGGCGTGTTAGCGGGAGTCACCGATTTCACCGTTTTGGAAAAGAAAGGCCTACATTCATATGCACTTTTTGATATCATTGAGACAGTGAGGGGAAGATAAAGTATTAAAACATTTACTTCATTACTTTTGGGTAAACATGAGAAGAACCCCTTCAAGTACCATTCCTTGTATCAGTGCTGTGTTGTTGCAGGGCAGTGACTTTGTGTCTTTCCCTAATTAGTAGTTATGCTACTGTTTGCTCTGTGATCGTGTTTCACACTCTTGTTTCCTCCATCCCAGCTCTGAAATTCTACAACGTGGAACAATGGGGTTTCATGAGCTGTCGGCAATTTGGGCAGAAAGCCCGACTTGTTGTTTTTCTTACACTCCATATTTGTTTCAAATGGGTAAAGCCCAGTGTGACAGTATATATGGTTAAAGTAAAGGCGTGATATATAAGTGGAATTTCTAAATGTGTAGGTCACAGTCTGCAGGTTCCAGTGAAGTTTGATGGCTTTTAGTGATTTTGGGGTCAGCAGTGTAACAAGAATTCGTTTTACAAAAGCTTGAACAAAGTGGCGCCGGGCTCCTGTTGAGTCCAATAATACTGATAACGGTACATCTAAAGCCACTCAATACAAGCGAGGATACAAGTGAGTCCTCTGAGATTTGTACAGTGTTCTTTTTCTGCTCAGGTATTCCGAGGCTCGTACCCATTTCAGGGCAGTAAGAGAGCAGATGGGGGAAGTGCTTATTAGTGATGTGGACTTATTCACGATGAGTCTCACCCAAACATACTGTGATTGTCATTCCCAGCGCTCGCTATCTCCTGCTCCTGCTCCTGCTCCGTACGTCTGTCTCAAAGCGCTGTCAGTGCATCGCAAAATTGAAATAATAAGTTGTTGTTGGGTTTTTTTTTTTTTTTCAATAGCCGGACAAGCACTGATAGCATTGTTAGTTCGTTACATTCCCCCGGGCGACCTTTGTGTATCGGAGCAGAGTCATTTAATCCTGAGCCTGAACTCACTGCTGGCCCCATCCCTCCTCTCAGCAGAGGTTGGTACAGTACAGGCCATAAGGTCCTACGCTAGAAGCACCGCTGTTATTTAGACAGGATGCCTTGCATTCAATAGCATATAATAGCAGCCAGGTACTGTGTATTGGCGTACCTTGGCATGTTGCAGACTGCCAGCCGAGGAGGGGCGCACATGGAGGGGAGGGGCTCCTCCCTGCAGCGCTCCTCTCTCACAACTGTGTTGCGTGTCTATATATTCTGCTTACGGCACTCTCACGTGGCTCTTTAAGGACGACGACGCACAAACGCACAACGTCCGGCTCAGCTCTCGGCCGCTCCGGCTTTGGGCGCTCGCGCTGCAGCTCGCC
The DNA here is from genome assembly GCF_900634795.4 of Betta splendens. Taxonomy (NCBI): domain Eukaryota; kingdom Metazoa; phylum Chordata; class Actinopteri; order Anabantiformes; family Osphronemidae; genus Betta; species Betta splendens. The sequence continues at coordinate 9,600,747 of NC_040900.2, read as the reverse complement.
GTGAAAGCTCTTAGCAGCAAGAAAAGGATTGTGTTTCGAACGAAGCTGCCACGTAAAGCTCTGCCTGTCTGACGAACGGGACAAAAGTCTGACAGACGACGGCGCTTTGTTCAGAGCGGAGCGTCGTAATATGTTACATACAGTAAATCCTTTGTGGACAAAACGACAACTCTGGTTTAAGCTGCATCCTCTGTTTAGTGCTCCAGAGATGCGCTGTCCAAAGCTGCCTGTCTGAACAACAGTTGCTGTCTTTCTGTGGTTACGTAACCCTGCAGAGGGTTCCCCTGATTGACAGTGAGGCTGATGTATGAGAGGCTGGATGTGCCATAACTGGGAACCTGCTTCACGCGGCCCAGACGACCAAACCGCTATTAACCCAAGAAATCCAGACGTGGTCATTAAAGAGCCGAGAGTTATGTAAGACGTTTGTGGTGTGTAAGCATTTAAATTTCCACTAACACATTTATACACACACACACACACACACACACACACACACATACACACACACACAAACATGACCACTGTTACAAATGTCTACACTATTTAGCATGTGTCATGTGTGTATGATGCCACATGCAGTATATTCTGACAGAATTGCCTTTCACCAAACTGGTACGACTAACACGAAATGATCACATCTATTTTGCATATTTGCTACGAATTTTAATTACCTCGAAACAACAAATGGTATTTTTGTAAGACTGTGAATTGAACACGCTAAATGCAAGCGAAACGAGGCGCGTCGCCTTGCACAAGCTACAAGAAGCGAAAGCTGATGCAATTTTCTATGTAGTGAAGGAAAAAAAAAAGACGCAAAGAAAATGATCAGTTGTGAGACATGAGGTCTCTCTGATCCAGCAGTGCCTTGACTGCAGCCGAGGCGAGCAGAGATTAAAGCTGCATTCAGAGCGCCGTCCCTCGGCCCCCCCTCCGTCTGGCTCAGGGGGAGGATCCGTCCTTCAGCAGTGTTGGTGAAAGGAAAGCAATGTGTTTTACAAAGCCAGAGCAAGGTCACATGTGGGAAGGTCAGTGGCGGGCTAAGGACCATTCAGGTATCCCTACAAACGAACACGTGACACGCGGCTCCAATCTCTATTCACAGTGCTGCTCTATTTGTATTTATTCTGTTTCTTTACGAAAGCTGCACTTTTTTTATTCATGCCCAGGTCCAAAATGGCGGATCGGGTTTATGACTAAAGTTGGGTAACCCTTATTCATTGCACATTAGGGGCCCAGAGAGCCCCCCACCAGCCCCCCAGTGTGACTGCTTCGCAGCTCTGTGGCCGAGCCAGCACCGTGGTGTCTTTACTCTGTAGCTAAGGTTATAGGACAAAAAACGAAGTTTGGTGTGAATTGGTTTCACGTGAAGTGGGCTTAACGTGACGCTGCAGCATCTCGATGGCTTTTTTCTCCTGAAGATTTGCTCCAGTGTTCAAAGCAGCCGGTGTTGTGGACTGTAGGCACTACTTGTGATGTTCTAATAGTATTTTCATGCGTATTGGTTAAGTAAAATAGGGTTTAAATGACCAAAATTCCCTCAGGCCTCAGATAATAGCAGTTTAGGCTGTTTTGTTGGAGGTTGCAGTCCTCACACAGTAAGAGGAAGTGGTTCAGGTGTACATTAGGAACGCTAACCACTGTATCAGAATTAGATCTGGGAGGAAGCAGAGCGCTCTTCTCTGTCCGCTAATGACCGATCCGTCCAAAGTAGGAAGAAAAGAACTTTTCTGGTTCCACGGTGATGAGAAGCACCTTCAGCCAAACTGACTTCCACGTGTTGCTCTGAGGGTGTTCATCCAAAGTGAACCAAACTGAATTGCATTTGCACAAAACTACTGTAACTTCAGTTTTTTTTCCTGTGACTGATGCTTTTATAATCTAATGGTTGTACTTATTGCACCACTGACTCCATTAAATATTTATACGACTGGCCGCTGTGTGTTCTTTGTTCCTGACGCGGTTGGAGCTACGTTCAGTAACGGTTTTACTGCCGGATGTCGGGCACACGTGGATCCAGCTCAGCTTAGTGCTGGATTTGTCACATACGTTGACTGTTGCATCCAAACCCAGCGTGAGCAGGGCAGCGTGCATCTTTAGGTCGGGCTGTAAAGGGGAATGTGAGGCACCCTGGCCCACATAGCTCAGTTCAGCCCCGCGTCTTCACAGCGAGTGTCTGGGAGTGCTGTTGCCAGGCAGACACAGTCCTCCGCATGGCCAACCTCTGACATCAGCGTTTCCTCACCTCTGACCCCCCATTCACTTACTGTAGCACACTTAGAACATGGCTTGCACCCTCTCTCTCTCTCTCTCTCTCTCTCGCCCGCCTGCCCGTTGTATTTTTACTCTGCCTATTTGTGGGCTATTATGGCAGCCACATGTAAACACTCATCACTCTCGCTGGCGTCTGCCAAAGCCGGCTTAGTGGGTTCCTGCAACAATGCTTGCGTTTGCTCGTACCTAGTTAGTAGTGTAGTTATCTATTAGGCCTTGATGGTGAACCTATGTGGTAGCAGAATTACTCAGAAATTAAACCTTGACTGGTTGAAAAGGACAATGTCATCCACATGTCAGTGTTTTCACGTTAGAGTTTATTGCATGCCGTCATCCAATAACATTATAATACACAGATACACCCTTGATAAGTGATAACACTGAATCTGAGACCAAGGCCCAAACAAATATTTCTTATACTGTACCATCACGTCACTTCATTGCTACAAAGTTTACATATTCACATATCTCAGCTTGACTTGACCTGTATTAGTCCATTAATAACTTCATTTGGCAGCTAAGCGCTATCTTTGAGAGGTGTCCGTGCAGCCGCTTGGTTTCCCGCTTCCTCCTCCGACTGCTTAATTTGAAAGGTCATCAAAACGGCCATGTCGCTGGACTCCCCTGAGCAGGCAGCCAGCTTCAGTTCCTGGAGCCCACTCCCACTGCACACCTCCCCCTCCCACACTCTGCTCTTGTTCAGTTTGAGGTCGGCCCGCGTCTCCCCGATCACGCTCACTCTCTGGGCCCCGGGGACCCTCACCCTGAAGCGGGTCCAGGACCGCGGCTCCAGGAGGCCCACGCGGGGCTCGAAGAGCACGCAGCCCTTCCTCCAGGCCGAGTACACGCACGGGAACGCGGGCCCCGGCTCGCTGCACCGGTTCCTCAGAACAAAGTCGCACATGGGTTTGAAATCTCCTCCCGGGCTGAGCCGGGCGTACAGGCCCAGCCGATACACCCCGGCGCCGGGCAGGCTGACGCTCACCGTCACCTTGGTCTCCGTGAACGTGCAGAAGAGGTGTCGGGAGAGCGGAGCGGCGGTCTGGGCCTCCTCCCGGCCGAGCACCGCGTGGAGCTCCAGGTCCCGCTGGTTGTAGAAGGTGATGTTACACCTCCCCTGCGGCGTCCCCACCACCGCCGCCGTGTGGCTGAACTTGGACAGGCCCGCCTCGGCTGTTCGCGTGCCCGGCCCGCACACCGAGCCCAGGTTGGGAGGAAAGAGCTCCCCCGGCGCCGCCACCTTGGATTTGCAGTGCAACAGGAAGTTGGCTGCGTTCTGGAACTTGGCCTCCGGCTTCTCGTAGTCCCGCACGAACACCGAGAGCCGGTAGAAGCCGCGCAGCGGGCACAGGCCGTGGCAGGTCAGCGCGTCCGGCTGAACCTGGGTCGCTAGGCAACGCTTGGCCGCGGCAGCTTCCAGCTCCGGGTGGACCAGCTCACACAGCGCCATCAGAGGTCTGGAGGTTTTCAGCACCAGCTCCAGGGCGCCGTCCTCCACCTCGGCGCCCTCGCTGCCCAGGCTGCTGCCCGCGATGCCCAGCGACTCCGCCGCCGGCTGCAGCCCCCAGGACAGGAAGGGGTTGTGAGGGATCTCCTCCATGGGCCGGGGTTTCACGCACTCCACCGTGAAGGAGCAGACCCAGTTCAGGGGCGCGCTCGCCGTTTCGGGCCGGGCGAAAATCTTCACCTCGTAGGTGCCGCTCGCCGGAGGCAGGAGCTGCAGCTTCATGCTGCGATGGGAGACCGTCAGGAGGCCGAAGGACGGGTTGATGGACTCCCTCTGCTCTGAAGCGCCGCAGTGGAGGAGGTCCTGGTGCTGCGTGACCTCAAAGGTAAACGTAGCGGGTCTGGAGAAGCCGATGGAGACGTTGGCCTCGCCATCGTCTGTAGCAGAGAAAACAAAAGCAGTTATTGTGTATGTTGTATTATTAACTTCATTTGCGAAGCTGATGGCAGACCGGTGAGGATGTGGAAGTGATGAGGCTGAATCAGCCGTAACCCCATGGTAAAGAAGGTGGAGGTCTTGAAGACCCTCCTCTCAAACTCCTGCAGGGGGATGGGTGTGTCCAGCAGCTGCCACTTCTCGTCATCTGGGAAGTGTGAGTCTATGAACTCTTCTGGGTCCGTCAGGAAATAGAAATTGTCAAATCTGGGTGGTAATAGATGGAGAGAGCGGTTTGAGACTCACAGCATAGGATGCTGAACATTTTGCACCTACTGGAAAGCAGATTCAATCTAAATGGATCTACAGTTCTTTGGGTTGAAGTCCTCGTCGAACCTTTTGACGAAGCATTCGCGTTCCATATCTACTCGTCCTGCTCCCCAACAGGCGTCCAGCAGGAACCACTGTCCTCCCAGAAGCACCGCGTTCCACAGGTGGTCGGACCTCACGTTCTGGAGGCTCTGACCACATCTGTAGCCGATGCCTTTGCTGTGCCCTGGTACTTCCTGGCACTCGATGCCCACCTCTCTGCACACACGAATCCAACAGGTGCACAAGGCTTTTACACTTTTCCTCCAGTGTCGCTTTATGTCCAGTTTTATAAGACAACGCTGTGATCGTGGAGCTCTCTGCTGCCACCAAGTGGCCAGAAGCACCACTCACTGCAACTTTAACTTGCGGAGGCTTGCACCATGACATGGATTTCTGTAATTGCACATAACATATGACACAGACCGACCTGCACATCTCCGTACAGAGGTTGGAGTAGCCGCAGCACACCCCCCGGCCTGCTGCTATCACCTGCTCTGGGGAACTCAGCTTCTCGGACCGGCCCAGGTACCCGCTCACGTCGTATTCTGCACAGGGAACGCAGCGTTGGGTCTGAATGGAGAAAGTGCTGAACAGAAAGGCTAGCGGTCGTCAGTCTCACCGATGTTGTGGCACAGCCAGACCCAGATGGCGCGGAGCTTCTCCAGCTCGTTTCTGGCTCCCTGCGTGATCCTCTGTACGATGGCCTTTACATCATACACACGCTTTTCCTTTAGCTGCAACGCACACACACACAGTCACAGTGAAGTTTCCAAACACAGCATTGCCAGTTTATGTCTCCACATTAAGCCTTTATATGAACCACTACTACAGTTTTATCGCCTTGCGGCGTCATTCAGAGTGTAACATATAAACCAAGGTTACCTTCTGCTCCACGCTGCTGGATGCAGGTGATGCCCGAGAGCAGTTGTGTGTTATGGCTTTATTGCAGTAAATGAGCAGAGCTCAGTTGTGCTTTTGCTTCTGCTGGTGCTGATGTCTGGACCCAGCTCTTGTTTTCGCTGGTTGTGAGTTAGTACATGTGGGCCTCTATCATGGATTAGTGGGAGTCATAGATTAAACTTGACCTCCTCACCTCTGCTCCGGCCCGGACGGCGTGTGAATCAACCCTATGGAAGACCTCAAAGTTGGCGAACAGGTCCTTCCGACGCCTCGGCTTCGCCGGTGCCGCCGTGGACGCCGCGGCCTTGGGTCCCGGCTGGGCCTTCGGTTTGAGCTCCTTCCGTTCCTCCGCCTCCTTCCTCACCGTGCTCTTCTTCACCACCGTGATGGTCCTGGCCGCGCTCTCCGAGGACAGCTGCCTCTTCGCGGCAGGACGCTGGTCCTCACTCTCCACCAGCAGTTTCTCGAACGCCCTCGGCCGGGAGGGCGCCGCGCTCCGGGCGGTGGCGGCCGCGCCCCCCCCGCTGGGAGGCTCCGCCCTCCCCTGGGCCCGGCTCTCATTTTGCACCACAGCTCCTACCACTGCGACCGGGCTCGGTTTGCTTGAGGCTGGAGTCCCCCGGAAGTCATGGAGCTGCAGGGCCTCGACCTGTACGCGTCCCCGCTGGGTCACCGCATCGCGCTGGGAAAGACGCGCAGCACAGGAGAAGGAGAACTTCTCAACTGCAACTTCAGCAGACATAGTGGGAGCATGACATCCTGAGCAGAGAGGGGGGAGATACTGTTCACAAGAAAATCGCCATTTTCTTTGAGCTATTTTTAACTTACTCCTGTGAGTGAGTATGGCTTTGTACAGTGACTTAAAATGAGACACACTGCTGCTGTGGAAAGCAATGATGCAGGAAGTATATTCTATACATTCACCGTAAGACAGTGATGAATTGGCAATTAAATCATGTCTATTTGTGACTATAAATTAAGGCAAAGGTTGGAATCATCCGTCTCTGTCATGGATAGCGCAGAAAGAAGAAGCCTTAAGCGGATTAGTAACGTCTTACATCGAACTTCCTGTGATGTGATGACCATGCAGATGAATGGGATGATTTAAAAACCAAACATGAGCAAAAAGCTGAAAAACACTGTCAAACGCGTCTCAATCTTTTAAAGTTAAAGCACAGACGGTGAAGAATGAAGTCTAGTGTTGCTGAGCTCAAGTTACTGGATTTTACCTCTTCTGTGTGCAGACGGCTGCAGCTGCCCCTGACCTTTGACCTTCCTAGAGTGTGAAAATCCCTAAAGGCCCTGAAATGTATCATCCGTCGTTTTGATTGGCTCTCTGTTGCACAGCTACGTACTTCCTGCTACATGGAAACTCAAAAGTGCTGATTCATGTCGGATCGAGGCCTTAAAAACCAAAGGTGGGTGAGCCTGCGTCGCTAAAAGCCGCCGAGGCGTTTACTCACCCTGAGGGGAGTGGAACTGCTCGCTGGGTGTTTGCTGGCGTGTCGAGCGGAGATGTTTCCACTGTGCGTTCTGGTGGTCCGCTCTTACGGGGACAGGCTTATATACTTTCCAGTGGCCTGCCAGGACAAGCCCCAGAATAACAGGCCTAAAAATACTACAAAGCATTTAGGACCGGGCCAATGGCCCGCGAGCCCCGGCCGAGGAGCGTGACGTGTTTGTGTTTGTGAGGGTGTCTGCGGCTGGCAGATTAATACCGCGTATCCTGATGCGCTCGCATGGATTCTGTACATGTGTTTGGCAGCGAGCGCACACGCCGCAGCATATCTGGGCACATGGGCAAGTGTGCGTCGCTTAGTGCACGGTAAATGTGCGGGTCGACGCGTGTAATGGGGCGTCGGAGGAAGGCCGGCGTCTTTCATGCGATTGTGTCCAGCGTCAAACACACCATCTGTCCTCCTCATTGTCTGAAAGCGGAGATAAAATAAAAAGTAAAGCGCCACGACGAACGAAGAGGGGGAATGCGAGCGCGGTAACGTGTACAGTGTCGCCCGGCAGAGGCGGCGTTGCGCAACGCGCCATATGCCAGTGTTGATGTTGACCCGCGGGCGCGGCGCAGGGACGGCCACCTCCGCCGGTGGTGGATCCTGGGCCAGCTGACTGTGAAACCTTGGAGTAATAATGCCATCTGGAACAGCTGTCAGCCAAGGAATGTCACTCTGGCTTATTAGGGAGAGCAGAGGGGGGTTCGCTGCAACTCAGGGAGCGCCGCCGTGGCAGAGGAATGAAAGGGAAATCACTCCGGGCTGAAAAAGGCGTGATGTTAATCTGCTGCTACATTCTAGAGAATGTCTTCTAGGGATGAAAGAGAAAACGCAGATTCTTTTTGGGTCGTGAATTGGAGTGTTACACCAAAATTCACAAGACACAAATGATATTCTGGAGCTATTTGTGATTCCACGGTAGCGATCATTAAAAACAGGGCCAACATTTTCCATATGAGTCGTTCCAGAGGCCCATAAACCTTTGCTCCTGAAAAAAAAACATTACTTTTGCCCCTTTCGAGTATTTGCCTCAACTCTTTCATCTCTGAATACGTTTATGTCCGTGTTCGCTTGTAACCAGAGGCAAAGAAAAATGTTTCCTTGAGATCTGACGGATCCACTGGTTTCTATTACCCCGACATATTTTGGCCGTTGGCTGTTGTGTGATGTTTAAACTGATAGAACACATGTCATTTGCGCAGCTAACTCTGAGATGGCGTTTCGTGCTCATTTGCCTCGCTTCTCGTTATTCTCGCAGCGGCAGTTGAAATTTGGTGCAGTTCGTCTGTTTGGGATGATCAAGCGGAGGAGATGATTGCATCCTGCTGGAGATCAAGGCGCGAGCGAGTCTCTTTAAATCCCCTGACGACGCGGGACCTCTGACTCCGGCTATTCTTAGATGATACAGAGCTAATTTCGATATTTCTGTGCACAGCTACAAACTTAGATTTTCACAGCACTGATGTGGGGAAAAAAAAAACATGTGATGGATAAGGTTCACTCCACCCAACCGATAAAACACAGGCCTGATGCGATGGAGCCTGTGGCGTGCGGCCTTCTAATAGTGGTGGGCAGCACACGTCCAGACCTGCTGCCGGGAACACCCAGCACCACAGATAACAGCCTTACTCCACCGTTTAACCAGCTGGTGAAAACGGATTAGCAACTGCATGATCTGGGCAGCTGCTTTCTAAAAATACATTCTATTAATGGGTGGGATATGATTTGTAATTTTTGTCATCCATTCTTAAAAACATTTGCAAATGGGCACATAATACCACCACTACAGCAGTACAGTAAACGCCTCATAGGAACTTTACTATACTGCATTATTGGATAGAGTTGTGATGATATTTACATGTTAATGCTTAATGACCTACTGTATAGCTGAACATCCAGGTTTATAGTCTAATACCATAATACAACCATACAACTGTAATGTGTATAGTGATGCTGTGGCCTAAATCAGTACAATGTGCCTAATCATAGTTAATGTAGTGCATCTGTAATTAAAGAGCATCAGATCAAATCTGATGATCAAACTGTTCTTCTGTTCTTTTTTTTAATTGTGTGAGCAGCTAAGCCAGTCACGAGGGGCAGCACAACAAATCTAATTTATAATGAAAATTAAACTGGAAACAAGAGGCTTCCACTCCACCAAACTGTCCTTGTTCTGATGTTTTCTTTAACTTTTGTTGTTGGAAAATTTGTTGTAGTCGTTCCAATGAAATAAGGGAGTAAACACGAGTATTTCCATGTTTAGTATTTGTGGGAAGCCAATATGTGGAACAACAATATAACAGGCCTGCTTTTCTTAGAAAACAAGTCACAGGAATGAATTCATGGTAAAATCAAATAGACAGAAATGTAAAGGAGTGAAGGACTGACATTGAAAGCATTCTGATACAGTAGATGCAGCTACAGATATTCAGCCATCAGTCGGCAGCATGTGACATTTTCTCTTCACATTTTTTCTCAAGTATCCAGCCGTACTGTACTCACAGGCTGGATCAGGTGTGATCCATCGGTCAGAATAGTGGAACAATAAGATAAAAATAATTTTTACATGTAACCATCCAAAGCAAATTCCTGGAATATTAAAAATGAATGTGAAGAAAACTTGCAAAAACGGCAAAAGGCAGCAATAACAGAGGCAACAAAGGCGTTAATGCACCCAGTGCATCCACCTCGCGTACCTGGAATCACGTGATCAGCTGCCAGCCAATCAAGGGCATGGTGCGAAAAAGTTCACCCAGTAGAACAAACCAGCGCCAAACAGCGTCACTAACTTAACAAACAGTTAACATGGTTATTTTACTACCTGATTGCACGCGAACTGTAGCCGCTAAACCTAACCAGGAGCGTTATTTATGTGAATCAACGAGCGCGTGCGCCTCGTGTTTACTTATTCATGTTTTTCGTTCGGTCTCGTGCCGGCGGCGTGGAGTGGGCGTGGTCGCCGGTTGAGGCGCTCGCTGAGCGCGTGCCATCAGTGGCACCTGGCGACGCCCGTCGATTGACGTTTCGGACAGTCGACACGTCGGAATTTCCGATTTTATCCCTATAAAGAACGTGAGAGACAGCGGGCGGAGACATCGCGGGGTTTCCGTCGGCTGCGGGAGCGTCATGAAAACTGTGCGGGAGGACGAAGATGCGAGCGGAGCGTTGATTAATCGGTTTACAGCAGGTAGGAGACATTTCGCTTTAAACTTCTTTAAAACACACATTTCGCCTCGTTTGCCGTTGTTACACATAAAGAACTCATTTACAAGGTTTCAACTCTGTTTAAAAGTTTTGTATGTTGTAGGCTACAGTAAGTCGTGGGCTCGTTACTATAGCAACGATGCGGCTAGTCGCGTTAGCGTTAGCTGCTGTGTGAGTACGTTTTAATTAAGCGTGACACAAATACTGCACCAGAGGAAGGTCAGTGCTCTAAAGAGGAGAATGAGTCAGCGTTGACGTGAAACCGCATCCTTGAAAAGCAGCCTTGTGCTTTGAGTTACATATCTGGATGTACGTAAATGAAGTGGATGATGTTCAGAATCATAGGAAAACAACAACAACTAATTTCACTGACAGTGTCGCACGTTTTCATCCAAGATGTAGTTCAGTGCAGATTTTTCAGACAATTAAAATCTAGAATAACTCACAACCAGTATTTGAAATATTACCTTTAGAAAAACTGCTTTCTTTCACAGGTTTGACTGGAAGTAAGCAAATTATTATTTGCCGCCTTTTCATGCTCACAAAATGACACTTCATAAAACATCATCGTCCCATCGCGCGTTTTAATAACATCACATTTTGCATCGTAAAATGAAATCGCGGTGCTTGTAATTGGAACTCTTCACAGAGAGACACGCTATTAGCCTTTTGAACCATCCCTGGCCTTATCTCCTATTTTTAATTGGCTGTTAACAGAAGCATTATACTTGTAAATCCTTGTAAAGTTCAAAGTCTGGTCTGAAACCCTAATGTATTCCTGTGACCTTGAATTTCCCCCAAACAAGCACCTTTTTCTACAGTTTCCAGCGTGTTCTAACTACCTGTCGTGACCAGCATTAGTTTTTTTTTCCCACATGGCATTTGGCTGACGCATTCATCCTGAGATCCTCGTGGACTCGAGAGTGGACACATGTTGTTTTGTTTCCAGTGGGAATAAAACCTCTCTCCTGAATGCTGTTAAAGCCGTGCTCTCTCCATGTTCACATACTGGGGAGAATACAGCTGTGACCCTGTTAGTACCCCTTAGTTCACCTTAAGGAAACAACAGAATGGCGTCCAAAGCATGTGGAGTTTTTTATTTCAAGCACAGTCAAACTCACTGATAGATTTTATTCTGTATGGGAAGACACCAAGACAGCAAAGACAGATGCTGCTGTTCTGGACAAAGTGTGAATAACATCTGCCTTTGCATGTATAACCTCTTCAGAACCTGCACCTTGATGCTTGATGTGACCTGGAAATCTTTCTCCTTGATATTTGACGTAATATTTAACTGTATAATCCCAGTTTGTAACTTGCTAACAGTCTGGCGATTGTGAGTGTAGATTATAACTGTGTAAAAGACGGAGTATGCTCAGCGCTGCATCTAAGATGCCTGTGAAACAATCTCGGGGTTATTTGGGTGCATCACACAAAGGGCAGCCGTCCCTTGAATCTTTAAATGCTGGGCAGTGTCCAATGTCTGTGCAGGTTTGGGTCTTGGTTGAATGGGTGGTAAGGTAATACAGCAGGATCTGGCACCTGGAGCAACCACTTATTTCTATGACTTCCTGTACATGACAATACTCACACAAGTAGCTGAAGAACATTGATGTAACAAACAGTTTGCAGGCAGCGTTACACTATATCCTGAAGACGTAAAAACACATAAATCATCATGATGATATATGGTTGATAATACTGGCACACTAATATATCTGTGAGCCGCTGTCAGTTACTGTGTGCTCGCCAGAGCCTCTATCCAGTTGCTGTGTGTGTGGCGTAATGATAGACATGTTGCATTATTGTCACAGGCAAGCTGTACTTGGCCAGCATCAGCAAATGGACAATGTGAGGCAGGAATCAGTCAGGAGGAGAGGAAATCCCACCCAGTATTTGTCCACCAACCGTGTCTTCCTGCCTGGAGCACAATACAGCAAGGTGCCCTTCGCAGTTTATTGCTGCGTTTTTAATGTGCTCCGTAGGTGCACAGAATTTTAAAGTTCGCTGCAGAGTGACATTATTTTCCCAGCTCCTCTGGAAAGCTAAAGGCGGCATTCTTCTAAAGACGGGCAGCCTGATCCGCAGTAGTGGCATTAAAAATAGTGTATGAATCGCCTAAAAATGCTGTATGAGTACTGAATATCATGTGCAATACTATTGGATTCATGACTATTAATGTATGATAATTTTGACATTTAATTAGGTGTATCGAAATGCGACCAGCCAGGCCACTTTGTATTGTCGTCCAATGCTAGTCCAGGCTTCAGCGTGACCGCTTTAATAGTGCACCATGTAGCTCCATCTTCACTGCAGCGGTTTAACAGTGATATTCACTCCTCCTGTAAAACCGGGTGATTTACAGTGACGGCAGAGGAGACGGCGTGATCTATGTTGCTGATTTGATGGTTTGACTCAAGTTAAAAGTGTCTGTGTCAGCACTGCTTTCCCAAAAGGGCTTTTGGAAAAGTAAAGACAACAAACATTTCCTGTGGAGGCGTTTGTCTGCATGCAGGGGAAACTGGGGTCAAAGGGCACGGCCACTGCCTTCAATCCAGTGTCATTTCCACTCCGCACATTCTGTTATCTGGCCAATTCAGGATCTTCTTTGATATTCTGGCTGCTCTACTCGACTTGTGACTTCAGCTACTACTCATTTTGCTTCAGCTTTTCTCCAATGTTTGGTCTGATGAAATGAGAAGGTGTGTTCTGACAAAGCTACAGCAACACACCTGTTCTGCTGCAAGTTCCAGCAGAGGGCAGTGTGTAAGTGTCTCAATTAAACAACTTCTTACTCCATTGGCGTTGCTGTTTGACACTGTACTGTAGCTTTAGTCACACACCAACCTACGGGTAGCTCAGTAGCTAATCAGTACACACATACAGCAGATGCTCTGAATTAACATCTGCTGGGCATCAGTCAGTGGCTTCCAGTTTGCAAAACATACCTTAGCATGAAGACACTTTTACTTTATCACTTACAGTAATGTCTTTTTTTCTCTGCTGCTCGTTTCTCACCTTGGGGATTAATAAAATCCACCCTTGTCACATTTTTTATTAGAACACTTTACAGAATATTTATGGATGTAGAATGAGCCAAGAAGTGTGAGAAGTGTGTTATCAGGGGGTTGCCGGTTCAACCAAAGAAGGTCAAGTTGCCCTTGAGCAAGCAACACTCCATGCTTGTCCTTATTTGTGTGAAGGACTAAACTTATTATGCTTGTTCTCACTTCACAATTCAGGCAGTTAGTGTATGTCATTCAGATTTCACATCAGATTACATTAGGTGAGCAGGTGGGATTTGTGGTGCAGCACTTAGCTGCGGCACATGGCTGTTATTGGACACGCGGGGATAGATTCTGTCACACTGTTGGCTGCCCCCTGCATCTATTATTTCCCTGCCAGACCAAACCTTAAGCAATGCGAGCTGCAATTTGTGATACGATTTGAGACACATTTGTTGTGGTGAACTAAGGGGAGTGAAAGTGCTGAAATGAGTGGGGTATTAGGGCTCTGCTGTCGGCCTAATTGTCGGACCATTCAGTCACTGTTAATGGTCCTCATGCATAGTTAATTGTTTTCTAAAGGTAAAAACTGTACATGTTATCGTTTCATCAAATGCCTGATTGAGTTAATTTCAACATGAACTAGAATCTCAGAGCAACTTTTTTTTCTTTTGCTTTGCACGCGATTTAAAGTGTTTGTGCTGTAAATTTATCTTAAACCTTGAAGAGGTACTGTACTGTGTGGACTAAAAACAAGCCATATGAATGATGTGTTCAGCTGAAGATACGCCCCTGCACGCAGCCTGTGGGATGAAGTGTGTCGTTACGCCGTGGCCTTGATGTGACCTGCGTCTTCTCCGTTACGTTTCCCAGAGCGAACATAATCAAGTTGTTGTTCTCCAAATTAAATCTGTAGCTAGTTTGTGACCTGAAATATGCCTTCACAGCGCCGGCAGTATTTACAGCTCAGTACAGAATGCTTCCACACACACACCTATACCCATACAGGGAATTACAGCAGGGCATATTCTCCTAGCTCCTGCAGGGATGTGTATGGGCAGTGGAGTAACAAGGACCAGCTGCTCCCCTCATTCTGCCCCTTTTCTTATTCCTTCTTCTCTTCCTCCTCCTCATCGCCTTCATCCTGTTTATTTCATCGCTTTCCTCTCCTTTATTTCTGAGTATTATTATGATTATCACTGCTTCTCGCTCGAGTACAGCATAAACAACAAAGACGGTGGTTGAGGAAAAAGAGACAGACCTCCCCTAATGTATGCAAACACACACAAAGAGTGACTGTCAGACCTGCTCATAGCGCGCGCACACACACAGACAAAATAGACCCCCACACATTGACAGAAAACATGAGCGATGCCTATGCCTGCAGACACACATCCAGTATGTGACGCACACACAGATCCGCTAATGAAGGTTGTACCCAGTCAAAAGCAGCGAGTAGGATTCCCTCACTCACTGATGACTCAGAGACAATAGCCGTCGCTGTTTGTGCATCATTACTCGCTATGCTGTATTAACACCACGGTACTGCAGATGCAACCACCTAAGCAGCCCCGTGGCCTCTCGACACAGAGCCTCAGGCTTTAGAATCACCAAGTGAAAAGTCGGAACACTGTCATGTTGGCATCCTAATGAGTTGTGCTCCACATCCCGACATCTGGCACAAGGACAAAAGGACGCGCCATACAATGCTGCAGCGCAGTCCTGTACAATACCAGACTACTAATCAGTTAAATCACATTATTTCCTCAAGCCTGTGCTCATCATGGTGGTGAGCTGCAGAGAACTGCTATCAAGGGGGATCAACTTACAGTCTAGGATTTGTTTCAACCAGCCTGCAAAGCAGAAATCACATTTCAGACCTCTGCGCTCGCTTTGATCATGTTTAATATGTGTAGTAATATGTTGTTGAAAAAATAACCCCTTTATTAGGTATGTGTGAATTGGAAAATGTAAATATGATCTTTTGATATTTGTTTTGATTGCTAAAGTCATTTTCTCAGCTCATTCACATTCTTACCAGTGTGCTGCACCCACTTAAAGGCCCCTCAGCTCTGTTGTAGTCTAGCAGGTGCTGTGTGGCATTCCAGAGGTTTGATGGTCACCTCCTTGCTGCTGATAATGTGTTGCCTACAGATGACTCCTGCATGCAAGCTCGTCTGCTTTATTTAATAAGATAAGACAAGATGAGATAAGATAGGTGTGGCTTGTATTTCTCCTGTCCAGCATTTGAATGAGGTTTTTAATGCCCTCTCTGGTCACTGCATTTGATCCTTATCGATTGCTGGACATGGCTGTGCGACCGATTTAAGATGACAAGCCGGACTGGGCCTTTCTGCTTAATCGCTGCAGATTCCTTGGGATCAAATGCAGCGATGGCTCTGAAAATGTGAATGAAGACATTGCTCTTGACAGGCTCGTGTGTGCGTCATCCTAATTGTTCCTGTGATTTAAATGCGTGGCCGCATCCAGCGGACAGGTTAGGTGTTACTTATCCCCCGGTGCCTTCACGGGGTCTGTTCACATGATGTATCAGCCACAAACGGGTCTGAACTAGTACTTTGTTGCTACTAGATTGTCACTGGCTGTACTTTCAGTCCACTTGTTAAAGAGCCACCTGTGGTGCTTTATTAGGTGCTAGTGGAGGGGTTTTGTTTTCCCACAGTTCCATGAATTCCAGCTCTTGTTAATGGCCTTTATTTGTTCAGTGTCTGAAACCGTGTCATATTACTAAAGTGCTCTTTTATCATTGGCATGAATTCACTGATCTCTGACAGGTTTAACAGGTTTTGCTCATGTTTAACATGTACAGTACATGTACTTGTCATATTTCTGTGTAGCCAATTAAATTTCATATTGCCATATATTAATAGTCATGATAGTATACTGTAGCAAAGCAGGAGACTGTTTAGTTATAATCACTGTATTAAGTGTACGGTATATACAGTAATCCTGATTTCCATCTTTCTTTCATTTTACCAGGGACTGTAGACGCCTACATTGTGCTCTTGATAAAATTTAAAGGTGAACATTAAGTAAAAAGGAAACAATATATAAATACTTTAGTAGGAGGAATAGTATTTCACAACTTTGTCCATTCAGTCCAGTCCACAATAAGAACATCAAGCCTGTGTTTACTTACCTTTTACAGGTTTATTTGTACTGTGTGAGTGGTTGTTAAACCAGATCACTGTCAGCTCTGGCTGTGTGTTCTAAAGCCTTATTGTGGTTTTTAAATTAATTTAATAATTATAACTCCACTTATAGACCAACACGAAAAAGCAATGGGGGCAGTGATGAGGAACTGCAGACAATGTGTCCTCGTGTCTTTTGATTGGGAAAAAATGAACACTACTGTAGGTAAATACCATTCATTTTCAGGCCAGGTTCCAGGTGCTTCAAGGGGTGGGGGCCCTAAATGCTTCTGCGTTTCATTTGTTTAGACGAGTGGTGATTCAGCAGACACACACAGCAACACACCAAGCTGTGAGCTTCCTGGAGGCCATTCGCACCTCCCGCCTCATAGCATCTGCTCCAGACCAGCTCCAGAGTGCCGGCAGCACACAGGGAGCTCTCACTCCACACATTTGATTGAAATACACTTTGGCACCAAATAGCTAGCAAGAGTTACGCTGTGAGCAAAAACATTAATCAAACCAGGCTTCACACTGGTTGTGTAGATGTTCTTTGCAGAACATCCCATCCAGTGACATATATCAATTATGTATCAGCCAGAATGAGCAAGAAGACACATGTTTTAAATTTACATTGGTTTACTGTGATACAGGCAGGGATGGATAATACAAAGTCAGGTAGCTTTGATTAGGAAATTTGATTTCTAAAGACAAGTACTTGTGTTGATACTGTAGCATTGAATCCTTGAGTCTCTGCTTGCATCTTGGTCTAGGACGGAAACATTTTTCAAAACAGATTAGATGTGTAGCTGCGAAAACAGTGTTCAAATACCTGTTTGTGTTTGTCATGCTTTTATACAGCGACAGGGGAACCAGTGAGAGAAGAGACAGTGCACGTTGCAGATGCAAGTGTAACTGTGTTGTTATGTCAGGCAGGGAGCCACCTAAAGTGCACCTATTGTACTTTAGCACTCCTACTAAAAGCATTGAACACCTGCACACATCAGCAGAGCTTCAGTCTTAAACATATGCTGCTTCTCCCAGCGAAGACTAAAAATTAAAGTGTTCTTTTCTTAATATGCTTGTAGACATAAATGGCTACAGTATGTGTGAGGGACAGTCAGATTCAGCCTATAGCTGTGGTATCATTCCTCCAGGTCTCTTTGTTGGAAACTGACTGCAGAGACCACTGGTCAAAAACAAGCATGTAAGACAGACCGTGGCCTGCGGCGTGTGTTTGTTCATTTTCCTCAGCCACGTGGAGAGTTTCAGACCATGACTCCCAGGAAATACTGTGGTCAGAACTGATGTACTTGATCAGATATGAAAACGGTGTCCTTAGCTGTGATCAAGGCTAATATGCTTCCTCATACTGTATACTTATGTATTGAGATTATTATCTCCATTGTTGACTAATAAAGCATTCTATTCTAATGAATTAATTAGTGTTATACATAATGTATTGCAGTATTTAATTGTTATACTGAGGTAATTTAGAATAATTTTACAAAGACAGGGGATGAGGAAGGTTATTACATTTGATTACATGTGTTACTTCAAGATTGATGCAGAGTACACAGAAAGAGAGAGGCTGAGTTCATCGACTTTTTCCCTCTGCAACACACAGTCAACACTGGAAAGTCACAAAGTACATGATGAGTTTGATTATAGTACTGAAGTACTGCATTTTAGAAAATGAGGACTTGACTCGGGAAGATGAGGGTCTGCAGTTTTACAGGTTTACTAGGTGTGCTCAACACAAGACCTATACCTCAGTTATGGTGTTCAGCATTAAGTCATGCATTTCCATGATTACAACGCTGGAGCTGCAGGTTCATGGTGGGTGAAAGCACTTGAATTCTCCTCTAGGGAAATGAACCCTGGTTCACTGTGTGACACATTTTACCCCGAAGTGTATAACAGGTCTTATGCAAAGCAGCCCAACTGGCCATACCTCACACACCGTTGTTCTATATATGCAGGCTTATTCAAATCACAGTCCTTTCACAAAGCGTTTGCATCAAGGAGTGGAGTTAACATCAGTAGCCTCTGTCTGGTGAGGTAATAAATTCAACTTAACCTCAACTGAAATTTTGAAATCTCTCAGTTTACTTTAAAGATCACATTTCTAATATTTGTATTCATTTTAATCTTCTTATTCTTTAAAGAACTTCGCACTGTTCGAAGCAGCCTCATAGATCAGAAGTGAAACGTGACCCTGCCCTGTATGGGGTTTTATATTTTTAGTAAATGATATATGAAAAAATCTATTAAAAGCGCATCATTATCAACCAGAGCCTGATGCCCCATAACCAAAATGTTTGGGAGCAATGATTCGTTGCAGCCGAGCAGGTTTTAATCAGAATTACATTTCTGTATTTAACACAAAACAGCAGCCTAATAAGAGTGTACCTGAAGCTGATACTCCATAGTGCAGAGCTGACACGTGCGCTGGGACTTCACCACGTGGCAAAAGCCAAATTGTTCGGTCAATAAATGTTGCGAGTTGAATCATCAGTGAAAAATTCCGAAGCACGATTTCTGTAGAGCCAACTTGCGAAAATGCCAGAGTAAGACATTTTGGCAACTCTTTGTGGCGGTGTCGAGACACATCTGATCCCAGACCTGTCACTTCAGCGAGTCGTGATGAACTTGGCTGTGAGGCGAAATGAGTCTCTGTGTTCTGGCTGGTACCAGAGTGCCCAGGTTTCAGTCTGGTCAGCCCGTCTGTTGTCGTTCAATTGGTGCTAAGCAGTGACATTTTAAGTTAGCATAATTGCCTTTTCTGTGATTACGATTAAATTACCTTCGTCACGTGACTAGTTAAGTTTCTTGCAGCTGCATCACAGTCAACAGCACGTCACCATTGCTGACAAGAGAACATGTTGCATTTTGGGTTTGCAGTGTTGTGAGAAAAGCACGGGGGTGTGTCCTGACGTGTGCTTTTCCTGGCTGCATCCTCGCCCGCCATAGGCTGCTGGCTGGTGGGCCGGGTTAACGAGGCTGAGGGGGGAACGCGGCGGCACTAGGACCCAGCGGCGCCACAGCGAGTAGGCTGGCAGAGCGGGGCTGAGTCACTGCATGTGTCTGAGAGGCAGTCAGAAACAGAGCAGCGCAGGGGAGCAGAGGTGATCTCGCACTCATCAGCACAGGATAACACAAACATGATGGGTTGACTTGGGGGGTGGGTGGCGCGGTTGGAGAGAGGAAGTGTGCGTTTTGCCACCACTTGCTCAGCTATGGAGACCAACAAAGTTCTTCATTTCGTGCCTTCGGGTGAGTATATGAAGGCTGCATTTCAGCTGTGCGCAACACGGCACTGACTCGGAGAACCTTGGGGTTCCCTACCTGGTGAAAGTGTGCAGCCCGCCTCCTCCTCCTCGGAGTCACCGCAGATGTTCAGCTGCGCTTCTTTTGTGTTTGCTCTTTCTGCATACTTAGGAATGTGGCAGCGTCATTGTTTGTGACTAAAAATCTGTTTTTACTTTTCTTGCCAGGGAGGTGTGTTTCTTGTTTTTGCATTTGTGTGCACATTTGCGTCTTCACCCTGATTTTCTCGTGTGTCTTTTTTTCCATCTGGCGTGAGACGCAAGGGGCTTCCTGCATCGTGTTCCTTCAGTTCAGGGACTGAACCTTGAGAAACAGTTACAGCAAATTGAAGCCAGGATCGTACCTGTCGAGCAGGGACCGCTGTAGCGCAGAGAAACCCTCGCTTCTTAAATTCACTTTTTTTACATCTGGAGCCTGCGTGCACAGAGAGCGAGCGACACGGCAGGAGAAGAGCGCGTGAACGAGCACATGTACCTGTGTGCTGCACGTGCATAATAGTCAGGGAAAAGCGACGAGTGCATCCATGTCTCATTGTGTGTGTGTGATTAGTGTTGATGACACGGGAGTGCAGCGAGTTCTCCCCTCGCTGAAAGTCCTTGGAGAACCCGGAGCCCATTTGGAGGTGTGATGCGGCTGCCTCCTCACTTTCATATTGTCTAGGAAGGCAGAGCAGGGCACTGCGTCTGTATGTGGGATAATAAGAGTGTATTGAATGTCATCTGTGTGCTTGCGAGCAGACAGACGTGTGCATTGTGTTGAGTTCGGCCGTGCTCAGGGAACGTGCACACGTGTCTTCTGTCTGCGCAGTAGCTGCATCTCAGGGTGTGATGGACGTCCTCTGAAGAGCAATTTGCATGCAGTTAGTTGGGATCTGATTAGAGGCGGAGGGCAGGTTTCATTCCTGCAGCAGCACAACATGGTTGTGCAAACAGGTCTTCCATTCACTTTGGGTTTTTAAATGAATCGCAGCGAGCGCCCATCGCAGGGACGCGACGCCCGTCACAATGTTCGGACGCAGCTGTCCATACGGTGACAGCCATGTTGTTCTTGTGCTATCGTGGCGTTGCAGCATGTTGTGAGTAATCTTCTGGATGGTGCGAGTATCAGCGGCGACCTGCTAGCAGGTACAGGAGCAGGTGGCGCTGTGGGAGGAGGTCAGGAGATATGGGATTCACGTTACGTAGCTGTAAATTTGCACCAAGCCTCCACATGTAATTACACAATGTGATAATACAGCTGCCACTTCCTGATTTAATACTGAGCTGTAGATTGATTTTCTGTTTGCTGAGTCCTTGATTGGGCTGCAAGCGTGTTAATAAATCTTATAAATATTGTTTCAGTTTCTCAGTGAAGGTTAAATGTGTATCTGTGTGATACCTGATAGGTTTACTGTTTAGTATAGCTTCTTTATATAGTTTTGCCATATTATGATAGTATAACTGTAGCAATATATCTTTAGTGTAGTTTTTTGCAAAAAAAGTCTAAATCATTAAAATCAACAACTACTTCCCCTCCAAGGTCACTTCTTTCTCCCCAACAGTCCAAAAAGTTGTTTACTGAATGACTGAACTGCTTATTACTTGATGATTCGACTAGTTTTCAACTGCTGTCATTCTGCGTGCTCTGTGAGAGTGTATTGTTGCTGCAGAGGGTTTGCTGAGAGTTCCCGCTGAGCTCTGTGACAACAAACCGCTGCCGTTTTAAACAGTCCTGATTGAATGTCATAATTACTGCCTATATGTGAAGTCTCCCGGCGCCGCTCTGCAGGGTGTCATTCCTCAGGTGTGACAGACAGACAGTCTGATAATCAGCGGTGCAGCTGTGACCTGCGCAGTCACGCAGCATCGGCATGGAGGGTGCAGTGGCTGTGTGCATTAGTAGTTTGGCCATGTGGAGGTGGAGGTGTGTGTGAGGGAAGATGGATGGTGTGTGTGTGTGTGTGTGTGTGTGTGTACGCGCACCGGGGATGTGACAGTGATCTCTGATCAGTATTCACCGCTGGCAGATCTCGGAAGCTCCAACCTCTGAGCACAGCCATCTGGGCAGAGGAGAAACACACATACAAATGATAATACAGTACAACACATATACATACGTACAAATACACACTAGCACTGAAATATCACAAAAACGCCTCCATGACAGCCGCACACACACATCTTTGTACGTGCGTTGCAGTGAGGACCTCCATTGACACAATGCCTTGCCTAGCCCCTCACCCTAACACTAACCATGACACCTAAAGGCAGACGTCTAACCCTTCTCTAATCTGAACCACAACTCACATCTTAATCCTCAAACTGGCCTTCAAAGAAGTGAGGACAGGCCTAAATGCCCTCACTTTGGTAGGAAAATACGTCTTTTGGTTTTCACTTTGATGCAAGTACTGTACACACTTACACATGCACATAATTACATACACAATTCATTCTATCTACATCATTTGTTGGTTTACACACAAAACAATTATGCAGATGTGTCAACACAGGCACTCATCATACACAGTTCAAGGAACACAAGTGAGGAAGGCCTTACATCACAATTACAGCACAAACACACACACACACCCTCTCTGGTTTTACAGTATGTCTGTCTTACTCCATCCTTGTTTAGTCTTTTACGCTTCCTCATCTTTGCTCACATTTACATACCATGACATGTGAATCCACATCACAGCTGCGTGTGCACGTGTGTTAAGACGAAGTTACTGCGTTTCCTACATCATCACCAGCATCAGGGCTGCGGCACTTACAGTGTGATCACAACGCTTCCTGTCGATTTGGCAGCCTGGTATTTATGAGATGACGTTTGGGGCTCTGTCTGCACAACCACCCAGTAAGCAAATCTGCAGAAATGCAGAAGTGACAGACTGTTGTTTAGATTAGAGTGAGTGAGTGGTTGTAAGCCTCTGGTGTGAGCAGTATGTGCAGGAGTTTGGACTGTGGATTATACCTATAGTAGAAAGACTGGCAGCTCACACGCAGTAGATACAATAAGAACTCTCAATATGGAAAATGAAGACTGATTGATTGATTAACTAAGGATAGTAACTTATGATTATTTCAATAAATATATTTTGACTTCAATCCTTAACTCCCATAAATTGGAGAGTTGGGAAAGTTTTCAATGTTGGAACTTAAAATTAGAAGCATTTATATTTTATTTATTTATTTATTTGTAATGTTTGTTGAACTCTATGATAACAAACTGATAATGAAACCGTTTCTGAAGTGTTAACTGAACACATGCTCGCGTGGCACTTTGGAACTGAGTTGACCATCCAGACAAATTGAGTATCCGGGCAGAAGGACATTGTTCAGGAAGGTGACCACGAACCCAACGGTCACTCTAAGTAACGCTCCATCTGAGCGTTCTTCTCTTACGGGTGGGTGGCTGCATGGAAGGCACTTTATGTAAAAGCTCAGGACAGGTTTGCCGCTTGGCATTTAACAGACTGAGCATGAGGAAACAGGTATGAAGCGTTCACTGAATAAACCCTTTGGGTAAAGTTCCTCTGTTTGAGTCACGTTTGGCTTCTGCCGTCCCTGCAATCAAAGGTGGTGGTGGCCTGGTGATGCCGCAGGGCAGTGTCTGCTGCAGACTGCTGAGGTTTGGATGAGTCCTGCCAAACACGGGCTCACAGCAAACCTGGTTGTGTGTGGGGGTCACTTTCAGCAGACAGAGACCAAAGTGAGTGGCCAAAGCGGGTTGAAACCTGTAATCATGCGACTGGTACCTGTCAGAATGACAGACACTACTGTATGGAATCTGTATGGAATCTGAGGAAAAGAGGAGAGGCCTGCCGTGTTGTGCATCACTTGTAGAGAACCAGTGAGGTCCTGCATCAGTTTGACTTTCAAATACCTGTTAATTAAAGCCAGTGTTGCATCGTCCTTACATTAGGACAGTAGTAAAACCAGCAGCTGGTGCCGACTCTGTCTGGCCTCATTGTGCCGTTGATAAAAGCAATAGAAGTCTGGTCAGATCCATGGATCTCTGTGCTACTACATTATAGTAATTAATATTAATCGTTCACATATCCATAACATCTCTTGTGTTTTGGAGAATCTGTCTTCTGGGTAATAAGTCAAATCTATTCTCATAGATTCTCATTCAAGCTTTGCAAGCTGCCCATTACTATTAGCACCAGTATAAAAATAGCTGTGTGCTGTAGTTCATACATGGCCTCTAACACGTGACTCTCATAAAGCCTTTAATCTGCCCCTACAGATGCAGATGTATAAAAAGCATCCATTATTATACGGAAGTCTTCAATGGTTGGATAAAATGGGATGTTAATAGCCGTGTGGTGCTTCCTAGAAAAGCAACCAGCAATCATAAATCATGTTACACCCGTCCTCTTTAACCCCGACCATAAAGGCTAAGAGCCTCAGACATCGATGCCCCTTTATTCACAAATATGGATGTTTGTCTTTACAGACGGTGGACTGCGTGTTGGAATGTACAAATGTTCAAGTGGTTAAAAGCGATGAGTCCTTCCCTTCTGAAATAATGCAAAGGCTGGTTCACCGAGTGAGCGCGTGCAGACCCGAACATGCGTGTAATCTTTTCCACAGCAAGCAGCAAGATGAAGTGGATGCGTCTCCGTTTTAGTGATCGACATATTTAGACGCTGAAACCCAGCCTTCACCCGTTCTCTGCAGATAAAGTGTGTGCGCAGGTTAGAGCACAGGAAGCAGTGCTGTGCACAGGCGGGTATTTGTTTCAGTTCCTATTCAGTATTGCTTTTGTATAGTCTATCAAGGTTGGGCAGCGGTGCCAGCAGAGAACAATTTCTCCTGTGCTGCGAATTTAATTTAAAAGCAACAAACAGAACACAGCGGAGTGCTAGACATGGCTCTGCTGTTGGGAAGTCACAGCATAGCCGCGTCCACCAATCCCCAAACCTTCTCTGTAAAACTTGCTCCAGTACTGTACAGTATGAACAGTACAGTACAGCAAGCAGACACATACTGAGCTGTCCTCTATCACATCGAGAGGCGTCATGGGCTGCTCCAGACACCTTATATGAAGAGTCCTGGCCACCTTTTCTGTGCCGTGCTGCTGTAACTGTCAGTCCGGTCCAAACGCGTTTCCTTTGCACCTTCTTTACACTGGGTCTGAAGTCCTTTTTGTCCTTGCCTCACGTGGCGATGCTGGATTTTGCGGTGCCCTCCGTGCGCTGCAGCCTCACCACCACATCCCAACGTGCGTTGGCTATAATGTCTGCGGCTAATGGAGACCAATGTGACATTGCAGCGCTGAGCAGAGATTCATCAGCATGGCCGCGCAGTGCGCCGAGTGGCATAAGGACAAAAGCATCCCGTCTGCTCTGTGGCAGGAACGTTCAAGATCTAAAATGGACGCAGACCAATCTACAGCCCGCGTGAGGTGGCGTTTTTAACTGGCCTGCTATCAGGGAGATTTACTGGTGGATGATAAGCTAGAGATCAGTAGGTACCCAAGGTTGCTGATTTAAATTCTGTCAGCGTGGAGCAGGATACTAAGCTAAGCAAAGAGAGTGCTACTAAACAGGGCAGGGCACGCTGACACGCAAGGTTACTAGTTTGATTTTCACCAGTGCCTCGAATGCTAAAAAGGTGTGAATGCTCACTCATTGATTAGAAACGTCTTTCTTTGATTGGGCTGTATGAGAAGTCTCCTTAAAACAACAGACTGCATTCGAGTCGTTTCTGCATGTGACAGGATCATACGTAGTCCAAACGGTGGGCTCAATCAGGGCGTAAATGGACGGCGCGGCGCCTGTGGTGGACCAGGCTTTTCCGACATCTTCTCTGTTGTCGCCTCACATTGATTCGGCTGAAATTGTGTGAGGGGAGCACAACAAATAGAAAGCGGGGAGCCGCGCTGCCGGGCGACGGGCTTGCTGGAGCGGCAGACAGTAGGGGGCTGTCTAGAGGAGCGCCGGCTTAAAAGGGAGATGGTGGCCCGACTTTAATCGAGCCGGAGGAAGACACGAATGTGCAAGCAATTAGCAGGAATCCCCTCGCTCTGGCATTCTCGCTCCCCTCCCACCTCCCCCTTTATGAAAATTGAGGCAGCCAATTTCTGCAGTGAGCAATTGGCTGCGTGAGAGCAAGTGTGTAGTAGGCTAACATCCTCCTACAAACACACCAGCGCAACGGAGCTGCTGGACGTAATCCCCCACCTGTGCGTGATTGTTAGAGAATGAGAGAGGACGGACAGAAAGGAGGGCGCGTCCGCCAGGAAGTGGGAAAACGCGAGAAATTTAGAATCCAAATATCCGGAGACAGCGGAGTGGAGGGGGAGTGGAGGGCAGGTTGTTAAATTGAAGCGCTAACCTCAGTCACGACGCCTCGGCTCACGGTGCTGCAGACCGGGCCTAACAACGGCCAGAACCTCTCAGGTGAAAGGACCAGACCATTACTGCAGAGCTTTTCAGTGCACCGACATCAAGAGCCGGGTCTTAAAATCACTGAGGTAAATGAAATACAGCAGGATTTAATTTGCACAAATGCAGCTTCTCAATTAGACAGTTATTCACGATGAATCACACTCAGGGCAGCGCAGCGCTGTAAAACAGCGATGTTCTTAGGATTAGCAGTGTTGGTTCTTAGGTTGCTAAATAATTAAATCTGATACATGGTCGTGTTTTCACTGATTTGGTCCGACCGGCCTGTGGCGCTGTCCTTTGAACACGCGCGCTCTGCTTCACATTAGCCCGAAGCAACCCTGCAAAATGCTTTGGCAGATTTACATACATAGACATGCAGCAACACCAACGTGTTGAGCCTGATCTCAGCAGATACTGTACGCACAAACATCCTGTCGTGGAGGCTCATTGGTTATGAGCATCTGCCCAGCGTCGGCCCAGCATCGGCCCAGGCTACCTGTGCTGTGCCAGTGCAGCATCACCAGGTGTCTTTACTAACACATGATTAGAAGCTCCAGTTGACAACAGCCTCCCAAATAATAAATGTCACAGACAAAGCAGTCCGTGATGAAAAGCTTGCTCTAGGTTTTTTTACAGGACACTTCAGAATGAAACGTGATATTTTGACATTTCTAGTTTTAATTATTGCCAGTGACTGGTCAAGTTGTGTTGTTACAAACGAAAATGTCTCCAGATTTCCCTGTTAACCGTGTGAGACGTGAGGAGCTGCAGCCTTTATTTTCTTCATTCATTTTGACCAGTCAGGCATCTGTCATCTCTGTCCCGTTTGTTCTCGCTCGCATCCCGGCACCTCAAAGTTGGACTTATCCGTCCACGAGACTTAATTTCAAATCCATGTTGTTGCATTTTGGGCCGCTGTGTGATTTTCTTGTGATTTCCCAACCTTAGGGTTATACTTTTGACAACACTAGCCCCAAGTCTCCTGCACTTTTCTCAAGACTGTAAGTCCTGTCTGTGTAGGTTTTGCATTTCTAACCTGCATTTGACGTATCAGAGCAAACTGCGGCAGTCAGTCGTCACTTCTAATTTAGCAATAACAATCCTGCAACTCCAGTATTCAAGTTTTGATAGGATCAGCTGGCACTTTGCAGTTAAAGTGTGAGAATCTGATCAGACACGAGTAAGGACTTGTCTCGGTGGGCTGGGAAGAAGCTGACTGAGACCTTGTGTTGTTATTGTGTTGATGAGTTGAGGAATCAAGCTTAGTCATGTCTCTTCCCATTTCAGATGTGATATCTGCACCACATTTGTCGTGGTTGCCTTCAGCAGCCCTCTAGGCAGCGCGGCACAAATACTTGTAGAGCACAGGTGTGGCTTCCCACCCGAGCAATCAGCGGATCCATTTTTAGACCGAATTATAAGAGCGCAGCCATTTCAACAGCAGCTCTTCCTGGTGGATCCTGAGGCTTTCACAGGCTCAGGATCTGCCTGCAGCTCATTGAAACCCTATGAGAAATACATACAGTAAATTGCTATTTACAAGCCTGTTTAATTAACATCCTGAGAGAAATACTTTAATATTCCTGGGAACTTAAACAAGGATGAATAAAAGCCAAATGTGTGTCTGGGTTTTAAAATGTGTATATGAGCAATTGGAGCGACCCAGAGCAGAGCACTGGGAGGAATTCCCTCTCTGCCTGGGATCTGTCAGCGACCACCGCTCCAGAGAGGATGAGTGCCAAGAGACCCTTTGGGCATAATTAGCCAACAAAAGGCCCAGCCTTCTTCTCGGTACCGGCCCGGGCCTCGTAGATTCCCTTACAAACTCAGCAGGGGTGCTTTTTAATCTCTTGCCCTCTTCACTTCAGTCTCAGCCTCACCTCTCCCATAAATTCCAGGGTTTGTCCCTCCTGGGGGTTCGAGCATCTGTTTTGCAGCGCACTGCCCTGCAATAGATCAGCCTGCATGGGGAGACAGGTTGGCGTAGTTTCAGCCCAGCCAGTTTATATACACACTGAAGGTTGTATAAGTTGACTTCCTTTTGTCTTCCAGCGTTTAAACACACCGCAGAACACATTTTTGGATGTAATTAAGGCCACGTCTACTCTAGGTTAGAGCAACGAGCGGTTCCAACCAATAAACCGACCCCAGCTGCTCGAAGGAGTAGAATAGTTGATTAAACACCTACGCCCATCAAAAAGCAGTAGGAATTTTAGGAGTGTTACATGTGCAGCCTTTGAGCAGCACATCGTAATTAAACAAAGGTCAGGCAGCATAGGTGCCTCCCTCTACAATAGTGTCCTTCTGCTGCTCCAGTCTGCTTTAAAAATGGCTGCATGAAGACGTCTGAGTCAAATTTGTCACAAACTCTTCTGATTCTGCTGCATTTTGCACATGGTGCAGGATCCGTGTGGACGCGGGTATCCTGGTACATGCGCTTGGTGTTGCACTCTAGCACATGCTGCCTTTGGGTGGGATTAGAGGTGATGACCATTATTTGAGCTCTGCCCTACTTCATGAGCTGATACTTCCCAACTAAAAATACTCTCATCCGTCTCGAGCCTCTTTCAGGTTGTGCCAATGTGTCCTCGTGGTCCTCCCCCCTTTGTTGGTTTCTCCGTACTTTTACTCACATGCCACAGACATGTGTTTGTAATAGCGTTTGCCTGAGTGTCTGCTCTAACCCAGTGATGAGCGTTTACAGTTCTCTGCTGAGAGTTCTCAGTTGGATGTGTTTACTGAGGCAAGCTGCCTGCGAACACTTTTGTTCTCTGTGACTGGGTCACGCCAGGTAGAGGACGAGCGGGGTTCCCACAGTGTCTGACTGTAACGGGACTGTGACTTGGCAACAGAGGTGGCAAATCATCTTAACAGCGTTTGTGCGCATGCTCTTCATCAAACTAGTAACACAATCCCTGCATGAACTTCAAACGGTATCTTCTTTTTTTTTTTTCAGGACACTGGCAAGTTGTGTTCTCTTTGCTTCCTTCTCTGACAACGCAGAGATCAAAAAGTGGATTCCAAGCAGAAAGAACGGTCAGCTGTTGTTTGATTCGCAGCCCGCGGGGGTATCTGCGGTTTCAGAGGCAGTAATCGCAGGAACATCTTGGGTAACATTTGCACCGCTGAAAGCCTCGGCCTGCCTCCGTCAAGCAACTGTTACTTGCTGTGTCGCCCGTCCTGATGCAACAAAACCACAGCTTCTGCAGAGGCAGCGAGCGCTCGCCTGCCGTCCATTTAGCAGAGAGCTCGTATCACGCGAAGATGCGAGTCCGTCAGGAAGCAGCAGTCTGTCATGTGGCTTGTAGTGAAACGACGTACATCAAGCGAAGAGCACAGCAGATGCTGCTTTGCTTGTGGGTTTGTGACATGTAAACTCAGCTGACTGACATATATTTCTGCATGTACTGTACCAGTTGGGCGATGACGAAGGGGCTGAGTTCAGCAGCAGAGCAGACTCACGTAAACAAACACCCACATGTGCACACGGTGGAAGTAAAGAGATGGATGTGCGATGTATGTTTGTGTGATACACTTCTGACTTCCTGCTTGAAGCACATCGCTTCCTCTTTCTGCAAAAGCTTATCAACATTTTTTTTTTTTTTCTTGCATGTGCTGTTTCCTGAAGGAGCTGTCTTACCATGACTATTGTTTCTACATTTATTTAGTCATGTTTCATGGGTCAACTGAAGAAATCCAAACCTAAAAACAGGCTTTTGAAACTCATCAGAGTTAATTCAGTCATCACATTTCCACATGAAGCACTAGGTTGAGAAGCTGGGACTGTTGCTGTGCATGTGAGCTTACACGCACTGACGCCAGATATGCATAAACAGTGTTTGTCACATAGACGTGCCCACGATCTCCTGCCTGCTCCTCCACCGCTGCAGCCGGAGACGATGACAAAATATATTGTAATTCTATGCAATGTGTTATAGCAGTTCACACACTCTTGACATATCATTTCATGTGTCGGAAATGGAATATTTGATGTTTCTCGTCTGAGATGCACGGGCATTTATTTGCGGAAGGGACGACGTTGAAGAGCCGTGCAGTGACACTGTGCCATGCTCAGATCCTGGCTCTTTCTATTCCCATTTATTTTTTTGTAGTGTTTTGTTTGTTTGCCTTTATTTTTGATGACAGATTAGATCCCCCTGGGCCTGCACAAATCTGAGAGATGTTCTTCATAGATTATTTTTTTTTCTGACTGCTCTTTGCTGGAGGGTTTTTGCTGCTCTACCTTCCTCTCAAAAATATTACAAAGGGTTTTTTTTTTTATTTGATTCAAGTCAGAGGACAAAGTTGGTCAGGTCAGTTCTCACATTTTTTTGTTATAAAGTCAAAACTGGGACTTATCTAAACATTTTCCCTATACTGTATGCTGGTGGTCCTGGCCAGATCCATGCCAAACTTACACTCATTCATTTTCATCAAAGGCTGAAATGTGCTGCCAGGATTCATCAAGCGTCTTTCTGTGTTCTTTGGCCAAGCTTCATCTAGTAATTTAGTGCAGTTTCTGAGTATTGGCCCTCTTTCTGCACAAGTAGAGGCTGAGACCAAGCAGTGCCCTTCATGGAGAACGGTCACTGAAACACAATTGCCGCAGGTTATATAGTCAGGTCAGAAGCATTTACCTGCCTGATCTCCGTGCAAGATTGCATAAATAGCTAATTGTGCATGGCCTCATTTAACGAGCACAGCTTCTGCACTTGTGGTGGAACGTTCCCCAAATCTCGTAGTTGTTGTAAGAAGCCTGTTAATGCTTTAGGGAATTAGCATGTGAAGGAATATTACATTAGACTTGAGCTCTGATTATCACTACACATTATATTACCCTGTGTCTGCTGTTGGCTACGTAGGGTATCACCGCTATAAAAGGTTTTACGTTTGGTAAGTCAGTAATGGGTTAATATTATTTTAATAGCATGTCATAAATAACGTGAACATAAACTCTACAGTAGGTAGTAACAAGTTAACTGGGTCATTAGTTCAAAGACAGGGAAAGAAAATGACAATAGTAATAGAAATTCTTCTAAACCTCCTTCTGCATCAGTCAGTGCCAAACAACTCAATGCAGTCAGAGCTTGTGGTTTAAAACCCAGCATTTGCAGGAAGCTTGCATGATATGCCACATAAATAAGTGAGCATCCACTAGAAGAGTCCCTGAGGGTGTTGAGCTAGACCTGGCTTAAGGTAGCGCTTTGAAAAACCTTTTTGTCTTCTAATTAATACCTCACCCGCTGTCCCTTCAAGTAGACTTCGCTATGTACTGTATTAATCTAGTATCCAAACACTTCGCAGATAAAGAAAACTAAAGACGCCCTTGGTTTTCTTTATCTGCAAAAGTCATGAGGATCGAAAAACTATACACATAACATTCATTTTTCGATTGATTTGATGATTTATTGCAGTAAAGCGAGTTCGGTCATATTTTGCTCTGACAAATTGGGATTCAGTATTTGTGGAATTTTTCCTTCAACAATCTTAACAACGCTTTGTATAATCAGGTCACTAAGGACAGATCATCAGAGTTACATGTTTATTACGACACGTGATTTCTATAATTGGATGTGAAATGGGCAACATCTTTATGTTAGCGCATGCTGAGAGCTACCTAATAATGTTTCCGATCATGCAAAACAAAGTTCAGGTGAACAATGAGAGAACCCAGGATGCTCCTCGGGCTGTGGAGCTCTGCGCATGGCTCGACTTGTTGGCTTTATTTATTTGTACACGTAAAAACGCTCGTCATTACCTGGGACTGGAGGCAAACGTCCAACGTCGTGCAGGATTTGTGCAAAGCCATTACACTCCTAGTCTGGCTGTGTTTCTGCTGCCAGAGATATGTTTAATGCATTAGGTGCAGCCTGCAGAGCCGCCATGGGACTGACCTGCCTGTGCTGTATAGGCAGGTGAAGTGTTTATGTGACTGACATCGTAATTAAAGGATGCAGATGCGGGCGAGCACGCGGACGGAACGTGAGCACGGCGGCGACGGCGGCCACGTGACCGATTTGTGTCTCCCATTCGGATCTTGGAGGCAGGCAGGTGGAGGGGAAAGACGCCGCTGGGGGAGTTTTTACGTGACTTTCTCCGGCTGACTTCTGTCATCTGTCAGAACTGGAAAACAGAAAAATCCTGTTTTCAGCTGCTCGTCACAGCAAGACTCAACCTCCATTCACCCGGTAACATCATTTCCCTGTTTTAAAGGCGCAGGAGCCTGGTGAACCTGAAAGCTCTCACAGTATGCATTCACGGTGAAGCTGGGTTAAATGTCAGTCTCTCCTCTTAGAGGGGTACCATCCTGTGAAAACGACCCACCAGCAGCTCCTAGCTTAGTGCGGGACTCTTTAACATTTATGAAAAGAGCAACAGTTGGCCGGTGAGGATTCAAAACCACCTTGTCACTTCCACCATTAGACGAGGTGCCAGGAGTAGAACTGAAAGGATGGGAGTTTAACGAAAGGGAGAAGACGGCGGAATGGAGGAGAGGTTTTAAAAAAGGCTTTAAGCTTCTTTACTTTTGTTTGGTTTGATAAGGTATAATAGGATATTCAAACTGTGCTGTTTTGTTGCGTGTACTGTCTGCTGAGCCGGGGCACATCGGAGAAGCCTTCCTCCTCCCATCATCTTGACATCGCTCCTCCATACGAGTCTGTCATCATGTCTGACTTTGGGTCTGTGTGCAGCGTGGAGCTGTACAGAGTGTGAGTGCCAGCCACTTTTCCCCAGTCTGCATCCCTTTATCTGGATTTGCTTAGATTCTTTTTAGCAGACAAGTCGGGGAAATACTGTGGATAATTGGCTATTTGATAAAAATGTAAGGATATGGGGCTTAATGCTCCAGAGCGCCTCAGCCCCCTCCGCCTCCCCCTCCCACAGTGACTCAGTAACCTTCAAAGTATCCGTGCCGTGTATCTGCCTCGTCTTCCTGTTATCCGCATGCTGCACACATCCACAGGGCCGCGTGACAAACACACTCCTCGTTCCCTCTCTGAGCATTTGTAGTGGAACTCTCCAGCAGATTAAGTTTCATTTCAAAATGAGATATCCACCATTTTAAAAAAGCTGCACCCCACCATTGCAAAATGATTGCCTGCCTCCGGCGAGCGAGACCCACTGGATTATCACCCAACGTACAGTAGCAGCACAGTCAGGACCTTAGCAGATGAAAAGTCTGTTTTCCATGTAGGCATTGTTAACATGTTTCCACCTAATTAACATGTTAGGACCGGAGCTTCTAAACTTTCCTGATAACACTATTTATTGCCTGAAGGCATTTCTGCCTCTGAACGTCCAGCTGAACTCCAGCTCCGCCAGTTTGTGCCTCTGTTCACTGACAAATCTTCACTCTGTCCTCGCTTCCTGGGGCTCGTCTGCTCTTTATTGTGTGACACGCTAAATAACATGCAGGCAGTCGGAGAACAATCAGAATCGTTCCCCCTGACTTGATAAAACAAGTAATGCTGGTATTAAGTGTTGTGAAAAGGTCGTGTTGCAATGGTTGCAGACGTGCTGAAACAGAGACTTTTGCGGTTAAATACTTGCAGAGCAGAACACAGAACATCACAATTGCGATTAAACTAATCCTGCAGCGCTGCGTGGATGTGGCCCTTCCCCCCCACAGTGTTCCATCTGTGAACTTCCTACCTACTGCACCTGCACACCTGCCTTTTTACCCACACTTTCCCTGTGTGTCATTTTAATCCAGTGACTTGTGACCTCCCACGCGTGTTTGGCTTTGTGGGACGAAACAATATCTGCTAATTTTATGCAAAGTAGTGGCTTATGTTCTGATTCAGGGGGACTTCAGATGTAAATGGACACGGGTCACGCTTTATCGGAGTTGAAACCAGAGGCGCCTGTGGGATATTATCGAGGAATATGCTGCTGTATAGATGGCTGCATAACAACATGATATGAGGCAAAAACAAATGAAACAAGGTCAGGCCTGATCTTGCTTTTTATGCCTGTAATAGTCAACAAACAGCCCGAGAAGCAACAGCAGAGACCGATCTACGCTGTTGGTGACCATCAGAACCTTGAAATAGACACAAACACTCGAGAACACGGAGTTCTGCAGTTTTTCCTACAGGACCAAACATTTGTTGTTTATATTTAACCGTGGATTAATACACATTTGGTGGACTAGTGAGGATTTACAACAACAGGACTGTGTGGTATTAACTCGAAATAGACTGTGTGTGCGTGTGTAGCGGAACAATGTCTGTCAGTGCAGCCATTATTTTGGACAATAACGCAGCTTTGTGGGAAAGTTGAATAAACTAAATTAAACTGTCGGTAATATCATCATAATAAAATATCACGTGTGTGTGTGTGTGTGTGTGTGTGTGTGTGTGTGTGTGTGTGTGTGTGTGTGTGTGTGTGTGTGTGTGTGTGTGTGTGTGTGTGTGTGTGTGTGTGTGTGTGTGTGTGTGTGTGTGTGAATTCAATTGAATTCAGCATCTACCGTATGTGATTCAAATTTGCAGGTCTCCTCCATTTAAAGAGTAAACCTACTTATAGCAGAGCTTGGATATTGTGGATATTGACTTGTATTTCGAACCATGTCTCATGGTTCACATTTTAAATAGAAACCACTTCCTGCCTGATGGCTTACTGTTGCTTAGCTTCACCTATGTGATTATTGTCTTCTTCTCTTCTGCTTCTTCCTGCAGAGGTGCCTCCCTCTGGGATGTCCAAAAATGGATACTTCTTTCAAGAAATGGGTGAGTGTGTGCCACCATCACACACGCCACACTGCAAACCATAATGAAATCATGAGTGGAGACAAAACGTGGTGGTGCCCATTCTGTGTGTTGCACAGCACCGTACAGGCATATTGATGTGGCTCTGAGATTACGACGGCGACTCTCACACCCCGCTGCATTTGCATATAAATAATGAACTTTTCTCCGGCTGTTATGATAACGGCAGTTTCATTACCTTCAAGCCAAGGAGAGGCATCCAATTAGTATGTGAGCACAAGCAGCCAGGACAGAAGATGCTCGCACTGGAAGCTCCCCGTCTCCCCCAGCCAATTATTCCCATCCTGCCACACACAAATGCAGTCAGCAGATTCGCAAAGGGCCCCCTCGCTGCAGCCGGACATATCTGTCTTTATTAGGCGGCCATTTACCAGGATGTATTACTATTGACCACTAGGCATGATCCAGCAGTATCATCTCGGGGTTGTCCAGGAGCCAGCTTCCCTTTGATGGCACTAAATGCTGTAAAGAATCCTGCTTCTAGTGTGGTGGGCAACACTTGGATTGTTGTTTACACTTTTAGTTTTTTCATTAAATCATGTTTTTGGCTAACCTCAGCCTGTTGTCCCAGTTGTTTTGGGCTGCATGGCGTTAAAAAGTTAGTCCAGCAGCATCCAAGCAGCGACGCCTGTCTGATTAATGCAGAGAAGTGACGTCTGGCAGTCGCCGCTGCTTCCCGGGCTTCGAGTTGAACCTTCCGTTGCAGTTCATTGCTTCGCGTGGATATTGGGGGAAGCCGCACGGATCCTGACTCATCTCACCTTGTAATCTGCTTGGTTACTAACAGCCTGAACAGTAGCTGCTCTGATTAAAGGGTAGATATTGAATGTAGAATATGATGTAGTACTTGAGCCTTTTCCTGAAGGTTACAGCTTTACTGTTTTTATGGAAATGTGTTTTCAAGGAATCGGGTCATTTAATTCAAAGAAAGTACACTTAACCTTTGTTACTGTTCTGACAACTGTCTCCTGGATTATTTATTACACTCTCAGCCTGTAATAATCAGTTAATAATAAACATCAGAATTTAATTTAGATACTGTAATTTAGTAAACAGTAGTAAACAGAAATCAGTTAATCTTTCCCCTATAACTGTATCACATTAATCGAAGCAATTCATGAATCTGTAAGCCATGGGTTGTTGACAGACTTCAGTAGATATAAAACCAAGGTATTAAAGTTTAAAAGCTCCTGATTCTGATTTGTTGTCTGTAACACCGCAGTGTTTGAGTATGTCACGTCTCAAAGGCTGCTGCAGAAGGCTGCACAGCGTTTGAAGGGAGCACATCAATCATTCGGCGTTTTCATATCAAACACCTCGTCCCTCTGCCCTTGTTCCTTACACATGTTGCTTGTATTAACTGGACACGGCTACTGAGGGGGAGCCGGCTTCCTGTGCAGCTCATCTGAATTCAGATGCTACACCAGAGATTACATATAAAATAGATATTGCTTTATAAAAATAAAAATGTATTTCTGCACAAAAATAAGTCCCAGACATTTGATAAGTTTTGCAAAATAGTTACCGCTGCCTTTGGTCTGTTTATTCCGCCACCCTCTTTCAAGGTGATTTGAAAGTCAGAGCTCAGCCGGTGAGTGTGAGGCACAGAAGCATGCGGGCAAGGTTCAAATAATGTCAAGCGCTGAGGGATGATACTGATGCAAGACAAACTGAATGAGCTGAAATTGGAGGCTCCTTGTGGATTAGGTCAACAGATAAAAAAAAGCACGAGTGTGAGATATTGTTCTCATCACATCAAACCGATCCCTGGATAAATTTTGGGAGCTGACTGGGTAGTGTAGGATTGGATCTAAGGGCTGAGGATGAACAGAGAATGGGATGAGTCATACGAACAGGCTCCGGGGTGCTTTCTGTGATGCTTTGTAACGTACGTCCTGAACCAACACGCACAAAAAAAAAAACCCTGACCTGCTGAGTCATGACAGACCTGTCCTCACATCAATTAGGGCCGTTTCCTTGT
The DNA here is from genome assembly GCF_900634795.4 of Betta splendens. NCBI lineage: Eukaryota > Metazoa > Chordata > Actinopteri > Anabantiformes > Osphronemidae > Betta > Betta splendens. The sequence goes on along the minus strand of NC_040900.2, from coordinate 9,563,995 downwards.
GTCTTTGGACAGGACACGAAAGCCTGAAGTAGCATCATCACATACTGTACGTGACCCTGTCCAGACCGGTTTTACTCAAAATCCAAAAGCAACTGATACAGATTAGTTTTTTTTCCTGGCATTCTTTTTAATAAAACTCCATTCTATATTATCACACTTTGAATAAATATGAGCTGACATATGTTCACATGATTGGAAAATATTTTTCCCTGGGGTTGGTTTTAAATTCAGAGCTGGTGTGAAACCTGAATGCACATTTGATAAAATTTATCAAAAACTTATGTTTGTGATTGGCCCAAGACAATGACTGATGTACCGTAACAGTGATGTACAGTAAAGTCTGGGACCTGTTCTAGCGCGTCACGTGAGTTTGCTGTCCTGTCCGGTAGCCCAAGAGGGAGGAGTCAGGAGGTGACCCTGTGCTGTTGTGTCCCCAGAGCAGCGGGAGGCGGAGCAGGAGGAGGGCAGCGAGGGCCGAGAGGAGGGACAGGACTCGCCGATCGCCTGCGGAGATGACATCCACCTCTATGACAACCAGATCAGCCCTGGCCCAGGTCAGTACACAGAGAAAGAGAGGGAGGGATTTAGAGGGCGGCGAGGGTTAGATTGGGCACTGAGGATAAGGAACAAGGATAAACCTGGACAAAGAGGCGGTAGCAAAGGTGGAGAGGCGAGGAATGAAGATAGAGGGGATGAATAAATAGAAAGGAAATTTAATTGTAAAATTCAGCTCTTACTGTAAATATGATCCATGCTGGCTTCCGTTTTAATGCCATCATATCAATTTAGGAATTCCACATTCACATCCATTAAAGGCAAATGCATTTTAAGGCGATAGTTGTGCTGCCTCAGGTTAAATGTTCAGGTAAAGTGTGTTTTGTGCGGCTCTGTGAACTGTCTTTTGTCAACTGGGTGTTTAAGCTGTAGAAGTTGTTGGCTTATGGTCCTTTACGTCTTTAGTTTGCTTAAATTAAACTCTAAACTCTAGTCTATTATCAGCTTTCTGCCTTGTCTGGTGAGAACTAAATAACCAAATGCAAATACAACTCACATTTTCATCTTTTTCCTGAATTTGTTTCTTTTGTTGCTATGGCAACACGTCTGACCAACACATGGCGAGACAACATCCTCACATGCCTTTTTTCATGTTTTGGATATTTTGCCTTATATCTTCCCGTGAGGCACTATCGTTGAGTTTGTGCATGTCTGCAGTCATAACAGATTCCCCGAGGGTCATTCAAGAGGAAAAGCTGCTCAAACAAAACCTCACACAACTTAAAACTAATTTTGTGAAGGTCTGCTGGGGTAAAAAGTCCATCCAGGGCCTGATGACAGGCGCTGACTTGACAGACAGCTCCTCAGCTGCAGGTGCAGATGATTTTGACCCCCATCGCCAGAATCCCCACGGGTCAACAGGTTGCCGTTGCCGTGGCAACAGTCACAGGTGCGCACTGAGGGGAGAAAGGAGGAAAGAGAGGGAGAGATGCTGAATGTGACAGGTGACCATGTCACTTGGGCTGATTCTCCATACATAGTAACACTTAGGGCCAAAAGAGCTGGCGTGCACGAGGAGAACTCTCTCTCTGGACATTTAAATGCTAGACTAGCACAATTAATTGGACCGTGTGTACCTCTGGCTTTAGTGAACCATCAGTCACAGCTGCAATATGAAGAATTTTCACTCCTCACATCGGGAGAATGTTTGTCATTCCCCTTCTGTATCTGCCCACAGACAGACTCATTATTACAGTGACGGTGCAGGTGAAGGTTGATCATTGTTATGTTTTACTCGTTACAACATTTGATCTCCACGTCGTTGGCCGTTTTCATGGCTGTTGGCGCTTTTGATTTTACAGCAGGCTGCTGTGCAGCATGTCCCCCGTATCAAATCGATGGAAGACTCAGAAAAAGACTTTGTTTCACATCCTGTCTGACTAAAAGGGCAGTTGTTTGGAAAAGCAAAGCGCTTAGATATCAGATTCAGAGACAGCAGTCTAATTTAAAAACATCTGGCTGTTTTAATATTTCATATCTGGGCCTATATCTAACATTTTTGTCACGTCTTGGATACCAGCCTGGTATCTGGGACAGTTAATACTGTCCTTTATCATATTGTGCCTGATGTTGGACCACACTAAAGGTACATTATGAAACAGGTGAGTCATTTATATTAACAAAAGCAACCTAATGAAGCACAAAAAATAAACGCTTTAGTGTCACTTGTCTGTCATCTGCAGAGTTCCTTATTGGTTATTAATAGATTACACACAGATTAGGACAAAGAAAGCAACTTCAGCTCGTCTTGCTGCAGGCATGAAGAGCCGCTAATTTATTCTGCCCAGTGTTTGTGGATGAGGATGAAACAAAAGGAGCGATGGCAGCTCTTCAGGTGACTGTCGAGCTCAGTGGTGATACAAGGCTGACGTTGTTGTTGTCTCTCTTTGTTTTTATCGTTTTGACATGATCTTATCCGTTTCTCTTATCCACTTTGTCATAAAGCTGTCAAACGCTCTCATAAGTAGAATTGATTTGATGGTTGTTTTTCTGCCAGCACTGGGCTCACTTCCACTTCACTTCAATCAATTTGGCCGAATAGTGAAGTGGAAAAGTCATGAGGAAGGGCAGCCGTCGCTCACACTGAACGACTGGCGGCGCGGCTTTGACCGAGGACCTTGATCACCGTGGGTGGTTTGATTCCGCCACATGCAGGGAACTGGGCACAGATCACACAGATACTGATCAAAAGCTAATGTAAAGCTTTTGCAAATTTTCTTGAACGTCCCAACTCATACCTGCACCCCTCCATCATAATACACAGAGTGACACATATGTGTTTTTATTATATAACCCGACATGTGATTAAATACTGACGCTGGGATAAAAAATGCCTAATATTGTTTTGCTGAGGTCAAGGTTTTGTTTTGTTATTGAGGCTTTTAGCAGATTTTCTAAAGTAATTATTTCATGCAGGGCAGTGTTGTGTTTGAAGTCTAAACACAGTTTCCTTTTTACTTTTTTGGAGACAGATTTGTTCATTGGCATCTGGTGAGTTCTGTTAAGACGAATGCTGTTATGATCTTATCTCTCTAGGTAAGATGCGTCATTGGCTTTTACAGAAAAGGAGATCTAATATCCAGTAAATCACTGAATTCACTGACCTGCGACCTGCGTTAAGATAATGCTTCTCATCACTTATTGTGCAATGTAAGCACTGTAACATGATACAGTACCAGGGATTCATGTGTCTGTAGCTCCCTGACACTTCATGGAAGATTAGACAAAGCGTCCATGTATCAAACAATGGCTGTAACAACCAATGAAAATAAAAGAATTCCATGACTTTTGAATTAAAATCACCTGGAATGTATCATGTTGTCCATCCTCAGCTATTGTCAGTCTCTTCCCTGACAAACAATGACTTTACATAACTGAATGTCAAGTCTGTAGCTCTTTTCATACACAGCGGCAACCAGCACGTTGTTCCACTACGTGACTGTCCAGCATAACCAGTGTGGTGCTGCACTGGTCCCAGTTCGTTGCCACGTTTTAACCCTTGCCTTTCCCCATCCCTGGATTACTCTAAGACACATACACTGAGACGCAAGGGCGGGATCGCTAGGGCTGAGGTAATCTTATATGAATATATGAATATCTCCTTACGGTTACAGCCTAACGGCAATTAGAGCCGCGGCTTCCTCTGCCCTTTGGGAGCGGATCATCCCAGCCATGTGCTTTTTTGATTGTGAGGCTTTGATGAGCCAAATCCAGTGCGCCCGACACGTGCCCCCTGCTGTAGTTTCATCAGAGAGAGGTACTGTAGGAGCGGGGACTCGGCTGCCTGCAGCGTTTTATGATGGCAAGGTGTTTTGTGTGGTGATCAAAGACCCCAGCCCCCCTTTTCTGCAGACTTAACCGTGTTCACTTGTGGCTGGATTATTGATATTATGGCATCCTGGCGCTTTCCTGAGGCTTATTGGCTGGGGAAAGGAGGGGGGGGTTCCTCATCCTGTGCTGGAGGATGTAGTTAAGCGCTGATTGATTCCCAGACAGAGCAGACACAGTGCATCACGCGGAGCAGAAGAGGAAAGCCCATAGTAACCTAATAACGTCCTCCCCACAGTAAACGGCGATAAGTGTGTTACGTAACCCCAGTGGCGGACGCTTTCATTAGAGTCAGCATGGTACCGGCAGGCAGAGCACGGATCGAGCGTTGAATACATCATTCCCCTCGGTTTGTCCATGTATTGTTTTTGAACATAAAAGTTTTTTTTTGCTTTCTTTTCCTGCAGTGGAAAATCCAGACCTTTTGTACTTTATCTGAGCTCTCGCCTCGGCTCCATGGACGTGTGTATTAAAGCTTTATCAGCAGAGAACTTCCAATCCCTGTTCAATGAGAGCATTTAGAGACTTGCCTCTTGACATTTTCATCACTTTTCCTAACGGGGCCCCTTTTCTTTACAGACTCAGTGGTTGTTACTTGTGATTGTTATTTCAGGCTATGCAGTAATGAGCGCTGTTGGTGTGCATGTGTGCTGCTTAATAAACGCCTGTCACGTGCACTGCAGTGTGTGTATATAGCATTATATATAAGGATATGGGGGAGAATTCACCAGTAATTCAAATAAAACAAGTAGGACACATTAACTTTGCAGACATGCAGAGCTAGATGCTCTACTGTTTAGATCAGCACCATTAATTGCAGAGTCTACAATGTTTCATCACAGTCTGTGACACTTCAGACTCTAATTGTACCTCTTGTCTTGTTTGTCCTCAGATGCTGATGACTCTGGTTGTGTGTTGCTGAACACATCAAGAAGGGTGAGTATTAAGACTTTATAGTAATTCAGTCCTAGTTAAACAAGGCAGACGTTTATCTGCTGCACGTGAAAATCAAATTGCTAGTGAGCGCCGGGGTTTGTAAAGCGCTAGATACGCTTGACAACTGAATAGCTCTGCTGTCAGTGGGAATGTCCTCTGTGTCTGCTGCGCTTTATCTGCTCACGCTGCTCTCCCGGTGGTCCACTGATATCGCTCCATTTACGCAGAGGCAGCAGTAACGCTGGGCTGTTTATGAACCTGATGTGTAAAGAAGATCTAAATATGAATATGAATCATGTGGTAAAGTGTAAAACATCTGACCATCCAAACTTTTGTTTGTTGGTGCTGTTTGGGTCACATGCACATGTAGTGTCTGTCTGATGGAGATTTAATGGCCTGCCTCAGGTCCTCACTGTTTACCATTCCTGCATTGCTTCTGTCACATTAATTAACTTATTATTTATGAATGACCAGGATACATTTCACTGCAACGGAATTTCACTGATTATTACATGCTACATATTCACATGCAATGCGACACATGATAGACAGTAAAGCCAAGTTGAGGCCCTAAACTAGCCATAATACTGTGAATACAGTGAAACTGAAGCCCTGTTTTAATGTCTGAGCTTATGACGTCAACCTCTGTGCAAGATATTAAAGAAGATAACTTACAAATTGGCCCAAAATTGCCCAATTCCACTTTACAATTATCATATAAAGTAGCCTCATGAATACTGGCAGCACATCCGTTCATCAGATAGAACCAAAGTAAATGAGTTCAGATCAGACCTGGCTGGGACCACCACAGTGACTGGACACCGGGGGCTGCATCAGGGCACAAGGTGTGTTGGAAATCAAATTTATAGCTCCACCGTGAATTCAGGGTTGTTTACCCAAATAGTAAATGAAAAGATGACTCCCAGTCTCAGGAGGATGGTCAGGATGCTTTTCATCTAAAGAAAGGCAGAACAGCTGCAATATCTTTCATGGCCAGAGACATCAATCCTGTCAGGAGAACTAAAGGAAATAGAAATATTGAAAATAGAACAAAAATAATTATGTAAGACGCTAACTTTGTCAGTTCTCTCCATTTTATTTTTCCAGGGTTGACACACAAAAGAGAGTCACAGTGATCAAGCCTTTTTTAGGCTAACTGAAAGAGGATCGGTTTTACAGTGGGGATATTCCCAAGGTGATAAAATCTGTCTAGTGTGCAGATGGAAAGTCAACCAAAAATGTAACTCGGCTCTGAGCATCTGCATTACCATCTGTCTGGCACCTCTGGTCATTAGTTCTGGGAGTCCTGTAGGATCCTTAGAGCAAACCTGTCCAAGACCAGTTCATCAATACAGCAAATGAGAAAGGATCCGTGACTACGGCACAGAAATGAGTCAGTCGCTTAGTCACTGCACAGCAGCATCTATCTGCATAATCAAATATGGGTTTCAGCCATTATTCATGTGAAATGCTGAGCTCTTTTATATAAGATAAGATCAACTTTATTAATCCCCAAAGTGTAGTCGGGAAGCCTTAGATACTGTAGGTAAGAGACATGTAGTTAAGGGGATGTAGAAGATGCGGCTGTTTCTCTGCAGACGTGAAGACGTGGTGTTACATGCTCACATCACATCCAGCCAGAATTTAAATTTTGGATCAGCTTGTTTACAGAAAGTGGTTATTTTTTAAACTTTTATTATCATTATTATTACAGTATTTCAATTTTCGATTCTCAACACTTACAGTAGATCTTTTTACATTTCCAACAACTAAAGCTATCTTTATTACCAGAGCTCTATACACCGATCACTACCTACACTCTAGACAAGGTTTGCTTAGTTTTTAGAAGAGCAGCAGGGAATGCGCTGTCTCAGAATTTCTGTCAATCACATGATCGATGAAAGCGAGGAGCGGTGGGTGTCTGGGCTCTTAATAGAGCTGTGGTCGTCTCTCAGTCTATTTGGCTTTCAGATGATGCTCCAGTGAGCAGGTTGTGATGAACTTTAGCGGGTTAAAGCCTGTTGCAGTTTTAACTACTACGCAATTTCACCCTGAAGGCCAATGCCATTGCTTGCTTAAATTAATACAAAAATATAATATAATAAAACCCTCCTTTTATAAAATATAAATAAAATCACATTTAACCTTTACAGTTTCTTTATTTCCTATCTGCTCCTAATAATGAAACTGATAAAAACAAAAATTCAGCTGCAGTTTGGTGGAAAAAAGTAATTGTTAGACTAAAAAGCCATCAGAAATGCATCATTATTTCAATCTCTCCAGTATGTGAAGCTGATGAACTTTGAGGAGGAGGTTCGGGCTCACCGGGACCTCGATGGCTTCCTGGCCAGAGCCAGCATCCTGCTGGACGAGACGGCCGCCTCCCTGGACGACGTCCTGAAGAGGATGCTGCACCACGTGGGTCAGGACAACCACGTCTCCGAGCCCGGCTGCAACTTCGAGGAGGTGATGAGCATGCTGTTCACAGACGCGGGAGCTCAGGAGGTCAGCGGTAAGCAGGGCACTTGTCTTTATGCTTGTAAAAAAAAAAAAAAATGCCTAGTCACAGTCACACAACTGCCAGACTCAACGTCTGACACCTGACCCAAACATCCGACATCTGCACACGTCAACAGCTTCACCTCAGGCTCAGGAGCAGAAGTGTCAGATAAGCCTGGGAAGGGTTGAGGTGGCTTTTGGAATCCAAAGCAAAGTGCGTGAGGTTGAGCTTGTCGTGTGGCTCCTTAAATACACACAAGGGTGTTTACATGTGTACACATTGGACTTCCCAGGAGTTTAAGCACAAACACAGGGAACACGAGTGTAGAACCCTGCTCGATGCGGAAGTCTCTCCACCTCATGGCTGATTTCATGGTGGTTCAGTTCAGACTTTCTTCTTGCTTTTGACATGGAGCAGGTTGCAGCATTTGCTCACAAACCGAATGTGCTTCTGCAGTTTGTCTCCATCGTAGGCTTTATATACTGTAGTACAGTCACTTGACCTACAGGTTGTCCACAAACCTGATGTGCGCAACCTACGCTTCAAGTGGACACAGGATCTTGTCCGTAGTCCTGATCTGCACCTAATGTTACACACCAAAGCCTGTCGGTTAAGAAGACTCTCCTCAGACCATTAGAGCAGGAGAAATCTGCCCTCTTACATAACGTATGCAGCCGCAAGCTGCTGAACTCTGCGTTCACAAATGTCATTGTTTTGCGAATCAAACTTTGCTCTGCTTCTTGGTGATGTGACAGAGAATTAGACCGCTTCTCACTACATTAATCTCTTTTCCCCCCGACTGCAAAGCGTTTGCCGTGGGTTTAATGAAGCTGTGCAGCACACGAGGGGTTTTCTTGCTACTCAGGGGCATGTGGAGGTTACGGTGCAGCACAGGCTGCCTGTCATATACTCAGTGTCCAGCTGTTGACGGTAAGTCTGAGGTGGGCGGTGTGTGACACCTGCCCTGTGAAGATGCCTGTGACAGATCCGCAAGGTGATAATTGACTTCTGTCATCGATCACTCACTCAGCATTTCAGAAGGCTCTCTGAGACTCTCGGCTGATGTGGAGGTGCCTTCTTGTTTCTCAGGCAGCCCCACAAACACACAGAGGCTGATGTTTTAGTCAAAAGGCTCCTACACACATTTGAAATTGAACTTAAACTTCTATAAACTTACCTTCTATATGAGTCTCCCACACCCAGTAAAAATCCCCACATAGGTTCTGGGTAAAAACACTGAACATCCACACAGTGCAGAGGTTAAAGTGTGTTGGAGGCAGAGGACTCATCCAGGGGCAATACGTTCATACCTACATATGTTATCAGCAGGACACATCTCTGCAGGTATTAATTTCTGCCATATCTCCACTAACTCTGCCACGCCGGAGCGATACGGCTGGCGAGGAGAGCAGCTCATTTGGAGCGTAATACTGTACAGCTGTGCGATAAAGAGAACAGGGCGAGATTATAACCGGCACAGAAAGAACAGCGAATTACAAAAATGAAAAAAGATGAAAGCCCGCAGAGATAATTAGTCCTGCTTCAACTCGTAGCGGCGGCGCTTTTTGGAGGCCAACGTGTGCTGTTTTTCCGCCTCACTTTTGTCTTGGGACCCGGTGATACAGCGCAGCGCGCGCGTCGTGCGCAGGGACAGTGAGCGGCGCCGGCGATGATGCAACGCATTGATATTAATGTCGCCTCAGCTCCGACTTCACAGACTCAAGCTGCTGTTGATTCGGAAATCGCCCTTTAACACAGCTTATCTGAGCACATAAATGAAGGTGATGGTGTCGGGGATGAGAGGGGCCGTAGAATGTGTTGCTTAATTGCGTATTTTTTTTCTCCTCCCTGTGGTTCTGTAACCGGCTCCAGCGCCCGGCGCTTTGTCTGCTGATGATGGTTTGCCCTATTGGTGATGACTGTACCATCATTTCTCCATAAATTGCTGTCACCCTTTGATCGATCTGACCGGCTCGCCTCTTCACCTCCATTTGCATCATCCTCCTGTAATTGTTTTACTTGCGAGCACAAATCAACCTGCTGTGTGTAAAAAGCAGCCGCACGTGTCTAGTTTTTGTTTTTTACTGTATGAATTACTGTCCAACCTGGTGTAGCTCACTTTATTAATCAAAATAAAAAAAGTACTGCGTTGAGATTCATGTTAAGAAATTCCACCAAATTAAGATCTCACTTTGTGTTAAGGTTAATCCTTAAATGTAATGTTTAATATATAATGTGTATTTCTAACACGCTGTGAGCACAGCCCAACAAACAAATCCAACAGGCTTTTATTAGAACCTAAACGCATGGGGAGCGAACTTCAAAGGCATGCGAAGGATGAATTAACTGGTGCAACTTTGTCCTTTTTAAAATGATAAATGGAACCTGACAATTAGGATCAGTCTGAAACACACTCATTAAAAATTTGCGTGACCCAGGAGGCTCTGAGGTCAGCAAAGCAAGCGCAGCTCACTGAGGGATATTTGTCTTGGATGAATCCATTCTCTTGCTTGGAGGATGCCACGTCTGTGCTTCCTCTGAAGAACTTCCCCTGTGCACATCCACATTCCCTTCCAAACATTCTGCAGGGCTGATGAGCGTGCTCACTTGGACCCATTAATTCAAGCCTTTCCCACATGACTAATGGTGGCCGTATATGTCATTTTTCTCATCTGCATTCCTTTGTTGACGCACACCCTGGCTTTCTTTGCACTAGCGCCGACGCGTAACCGCTACCAGTGATAAAATCCAATTTCTGGTAATAGCCTGTAGAAGGTAATCAAGATAAGAGACATTGAAGGATTTTCTCTGGAAAATGATATTTAATATGCACGATGTAAAGGAGGGCAGGAAATGAAGCTGCTGTTGAGCCGAGCAGCAGAGCTGGTGTGTTCCTGCACGCGTGTCTTTGTGTATTTACTGTAAAACGTGTGAAACTGCTCACTTGTTGATAAGAAAAGGTGACTCCACTGACTGCTGCTTCTTTTCTTCCTCCCTTCTTCTCCCCATGCAGACAAGTCTCAAAGTTTCGTTTTCTTTGATGACGGTAAGCTGCGCTAATTGGATGGAAATGTCAGCGTCGGTGGCTGCGCGGCTGCAATCAGCACCGTGCTCCTGTACCAATCACCATCAGTGTGGCATTTGTGTTCCTCTCCACGCTCGGGACTGGGTCGATCTATTGAGTCATCAAATGATTACAGACAGCAGCCACCCCCCCGTGGCACAGATATCCATGCCACTTCAGCTGCCCCTCAAATCAGCGTCCTCTGTCCAGTGGACCCGTTGTCCCATTGGGTTCTTTTATGAATTCCTTTGATCGAGGGATGAACTTTAAACACATAAATAGGCGCCTTTGCTCATACGTTATATATTCAAAAGGTAGCTGTTCACCGATCAGGCAGAACATTTTGACCACCTGCCTCATATTTTGTTGGCTCCTCTGCTGTCAAACAGCCCCGACCCGTTGACGCATGGGCTCCACCGGAGCCCTGAAGCTGTGCTGTGGTATCTGATCCTCCGATGTGAGCAGCAGAGCCTTTAAGTCCTGTACGTGGTGATAGATCGGACCTGTTTGTCTAGCACATCCCACAGATGCTGGAGATCTGGAGCCAAGTCAACTGACAATCAAATCCTTCACTTGCCCATTTTTTTCCCTGCTTCTAGCATCGGCTCCATCTCTGCCTGATGGGTCCACCCTCCAACAGGAGCCGTGGAGAGGAGTTAAGTAGCAGGAGTTATGATGATATGCCTGATTGGTGTTCGGTGCTTCGCCCTTGAGAATATAACCACCGAGTCTGCTTTTAATAAGTGACAGCTATTGATGCTGCAAGCTAGTGGAAAGGTTTTCCAGTTGACCCAGTCCTAGTGGTCCTCTCATCATCACCACATGACATCATGCATCTGTGTGCCGTGATGGATGCTCAGTATACATTAAGTGTTTCATCTGCCACAGCTGTCTGGAGCCCCTCTGTGTTTTAATCACCTCCTTCAAAGTGGCCCCTGCCGCCCACGCTTTGAAGGAAACCAGTGCTCGCATCCATGGTTCAGGCCACGGAAGATCAAGATGTTTTTATTGAGGCCGCCTCCGAGTGTACAGTAGCATCAGGGGTCCCCAGCCCTGTGGAGCCACGGGTTGTCTACCTGCACCTCTCTGCAGAGCCTCTGCTGTGGGTTGCTACATCAACAGGAGAAATATTAACACCACATTTCTCTGCGCGCTTTGGCATATTTCTCTATTTTCTCTCTCCTTATTTGTGACAGACTGCATTAAAACCCATGTGATTTACAGGAATTGCAATTTGTTTGTCACCCTCGGAGCAAACTGTGCGGATAACGCCGTTAAAGAATTCCCCACGAAAACCAAAAGATCAAAAGGGCCAATCCAGCCATCCAGTCTTGCCTTCCTCATATTTTTTCATCACTTTCCATTGAAGTTTGTCACATTTGATATGCTCCGTGTGAGCATCTGTGTTTTTTCTTCTTTCCTTTTCTGGGTAAAAACAGCAGCGTTTGCATAGAAAAAGCTGACGAAACTGTGCAGAAATCTGACAAGACTCCAATGTGCGTGCGTCTTAATTAGTCACTTCGCCGTCAACCTTTCCCACACGCTTCACCTCCCGTGACATCCACATCAGGTTTGCTCACCTCAGCCGATACCAGACTGCAAGTTCTCCCCCTCTCATATGCGTTTAGACTGGATGTACTTCTCCTTAGGTTGCTAGTTTGGAAGTCACACAAGTCTGATGTAAAGTGGATACTTCACCTTTTAGCAGCATCATTTTTATGGCTTGGGTTTGACCAGAATCTGTAAAACCAACTACTTTGTGGACTCTGTGTCCTCGTTCTGGTAATTTAATGTAACTGGTTTCCTCGTTTTCCAAGGGGAAACTTTCAATGGGTCCAGTGTTACAGATGAATCCTAATTAGCTTGAAGGTACTTGTACTCCAGGCTGAGTCATTCGGTCGCAGCGCCTGGTGTTTGTTTTCCACCTGTGAGCCGTCCGGCGTTCACGCTGTGCCCCGGCCGTCGAGCAGTCTCTCACATTTAGCGAAGGCAGCCTTGGTGACCGCGCGGCTGCGCTGCGCTGCTAGCGGCCCCCTGCGGAGCGCTAGTCTGCTGGTATGGACACGCGGCCTCCAGCTTCCTGCGCCAGTGTCACCCCGGCGTCCTTCCTCCTCGTCCACCCTCTCCCCTCATGTTATCTTTCAATCAGTCTTTTCTGCTGTTTGCATGTCTCTTTCGCCCCCCCACCCCCCACCACCCCTTCCGCTCTCTGCTGACGTCAATCAGAAATTGGGAAGGTTTCTGATTATAACATGGCTGTCAGACTCACTGCTAATAATTGAATTGAATCCTAGTCCATCTCCTTCACTTTCCCGTCTCTGCTCTCTCTCTCTTGCTCTCGCTCGCTCTTGCTCTCTCTCTCTCTTCCCCTTTTGTCTGGTTTTCCTCTTCGTTTGTCACGTCCTTTTTTTATGTATGATTTTTTTTCATTATGGTCCCTCTGACTCTTCCTATTGCTTGCATTTTCCTCCTCAGTTTCATTCTCTCTGCCTCTACATGTCATCTCCTTGTTTTTCCTTTTTTGTCTCTGTCTCCCTTGTTTCTTCTCGTCTTTGTCCCCTTTTTTTTCCTCTACTGGCTGATTTTCTTCCTTTCTGCCCCTCTCGCTCTCATCCACATACTCTCTCTCTTCCTCATATTTCTTCGTCTCCTTTGCCCCCCTTCTCTGTTATTCTCTCTTCCTAGCTCTCTCCCTCCTTGAGCACTGTGATACTGTTGTCATGGAGACGCCCATCATTTTCTGGCATGAATGGAGGATACTTTATTGATGAGATGGGAGAGAAAAGGAGAGTGATGGAGAGAAAAAGACAAAGACGGACAGAAAGAAAGAGAGGAACCACTGGCAGAGAAAATCAGAATGATATGGAAATGATCTTCCCCACTGCTTATGATGCAAAACATTTCCACCCCTGCTCAGAGCTGATGATTCAAAAGAAGACAGACCAAACACACCAAAGCACGCAAAATCTGCTTGAAGGGTTGGGGATAGTCAGGCCACTAAAGAATATCCCCCAAACGCTGCTGTTCCTCTCTCTCAGCAAGAGGAGTCGATGGGGATATTCCCCTTATTAGCAGGCAACAGGCTGTCTGTGCCCCTACATGCCTGTGTTTAGTGATTTGTACTGGAAACGAGGCAGCATAATGACATGCATTTTTTTGAAACCTGCTACCATAAGCGTTGGATGGACATCGTTATTAGCTTGTGGTGGTGTGGTGTTTGCTCGCAGCGCGTCCAAAACAGAAGGCCAGCTCGTTAGACGCTTCTGATGTAGACATCACATCGAGAGGCTTGGCACGGCGGATAAGTCACCAGATTTCTGTGCAGCAGCTCAGGCGTCGGGCTGAAGGAATCAGGGTTTTATTTTGAAATGTGTACAAACCAGAGACGCCTGTACAGTAAATGTGGTTATTCTGCACATTAGCCTGTCCATCTCATCCATCTCAGCTGTGTTTGACCTTTTGACCTTTACCCCACAGTCCACCTGCTCTCAGAGACGATTCAGGGGGTGACAGCCACGGCCACCGGGGTCCAGTACCAGCAGTCCTGGCTCTGCATCCTGTAAGTGTGTGTGTGTCTGTTTAATGGTGGAGCCACGGTCCTGTTAACACCTCTTAATGTTATTCACTCCGGCACTTTGTGACAGAGCTGCTGTCTTGAATTCCAATGGATTGTACTGGATTGCAGGAGAGTAATGTGTTTGTTCATCTCGGCCCATAATAAAATAAAAACCCTCTGAGCAGCCCTGCAACTGGCTGCTGTCTAACCGTAGCAGCCGAGGAAGAGGGTCATGTATGGAAATGAAGGGCGCTCCTGCTCACATCCTTCTCCCTCTCTGCTCCAGCTGCAACGTGAAGCATCTCCAGAGGCGACACGTGTGCATCTCCCGTCTGGAGAGGCCGCAGAACTGGGGGGAGAACTGCTGCGAGGTCCGCTACGTCATCCTGATACTGGCCCCACTCAAAATGGTAACTGCCGCCCCCACAGGGAGGAAATCACCTGTGGGCTTTGTCTCTTCGGTGACCACAGTGGTCTTTGACTCAGATCGGTCGGTGGAGAAAATGGGTTTAGACTCGTAAGACATCTGAACTGGGATACACTTACGTAAGCAACAACTTTGAAGCCAGTGTCGCACAAGTTGTGCTGTTTAGAAACGAACAAGATGCTGGTTGTCGTTCATTTATTTGTTCTGGCACACGAACGAGTGGTCGTTTCCGTTCCTGTGGGATCTGCAGACATGTCCGCTGCCAGAACTTGTTCCCAGGCAGTTATGTACTGTAGCATGTTGCTCACAGTCTGCTCCGCCATCAGGTGTGCGCCTTCTCCAGACCCTCAGCAGTGACTGTAACGAGTCTACTAAGCATAAAGCCTGGGGGGTTACATTTGGGTTTGAGCTCACAGACAGATGACCTGATGTTCCCCCGCTGCTCTTATAGAGAGCAGAGAGTCAGCATACTGACACAGTCCGCCCAACAGTTCAACTATGGATTTATCAGACCATGGAACCATCTCCCAAGAGGTTTGAGCTCAAACCAGAATGACCTCCATTTGTACCCAGTGTTGACTGGGCGCTGGAGTCATCATCACTGACCTTTACTGGGGTGACATGCTGGTGTTTTCCTCTTCTCTTTTCTGACTTCATGGATCACTTGTTGTGCTCCTGGACTCGGTGTGGATGGTCTGATAGTGACAGTGTTGTTTTTTTTAGCTTCCTGTAAGTCAGATCTGAAGCAGCTGATTTTCATCTATTTTCCAGCCTGCTAAAATATCTGTAAACACCCTGAAATGCTGCCTCTCTACAATGACTTCACCCTGCCAAACGTCGGCTCAACTGAATTATGCCCAAGAGCCTCTCAGTGTCTTGTGTGGGCATGAGTGTCCTGTTGGCGGGACCTCTGGGGTCAGTGTTGTGAGCAGGATTGCTGTTTTCTTCAGCTGTGAAGAGCTCGCTGCGGCCGACGGAGAGTGCCCCACACCCCGTAATAGCCCTTCCCTCCACTTCCCATCCGACCACTCAACCCTCCCGTCGTCGCTTCTGCTTCTCGCGTGCACGCGTACATGCACGGTTAGCCTCCCCTGTCTTCAGACCTGGATCTGGTTGTCGTCCCACAGGTTTGACCACGATCACCAATGCACCGTCAAACTGTGCAACCGCCGGTTTTTAGGTGATCCTGGCTGTCAGTAATCCCTCTACTAACCGAACCGCGCTGGGTGTCGGCCTTATTTTTCCCTCGTGAGCCGTCAGTGTGGTGGCCGCCCCTCGGTGCTTCCAGTGCCCTTCTCGCCCGCCTTCAAGGCAGCAATCGCAACCACTAATGGCATTCTCAGAAACTAATCTGAGCCCCAAGTAAACACAAGGCACCATTATATCTCAATTATCCTTGATGGTGACTGCTTCTACAAGAGAAAATCTTTGAAGGGGAATAATGATAATGATAATGGGAGATCCTTCTGCTGGTATATGTATGTAGTGTGGTGTGGAGGGCTGGGCTGTTTACATCACTTACCTTTGGTAGAGCTTTATGGCAGCTTTACCCTTTTTTCTTCATCCGAAGTGAATCCGCTAAACAAACGTGAACTTTCCTCAAAGATGCTTTGTTCAAGTACTCTAGTGTTGGATTGAATCCCAGTCCCATCAACACCTTCAGTGAGACATACTGAGACAGTGGTTTAGCTCTTTTCTTTGGTGGAGGCTCTGACCTCTGAGTCCTCGGTCTTGGTTAATCAAACTCGCAACCTTCACACCTTAAGTAGCTCCTCTATTGAAAAAGTGAATTTCCAGTAGATTTCTAACAAATAAGACACTTTATATACTCAGACTTTGTGCTACATGTATTTTTTTCTCTTACGGTTTTACTCATCTCTCTAGTTTGTAAGTATTTTTAGACTTAATAATTTCAGATCATATTGACATTTACCTCATAACATGCCTACTCTATGATATTCAGTTTATTCTATATGATTTGCTGATATTTAATAAATATTGGAATTGTACAGTATGTTTTTTCCCCATCTTTTCTGTTTTGTATTTTTTGTTTGTTTTTTAGTGCCAAAACCCTCTTGATCTGTTTTTTATTTAAAGCCGGACCTCTGATGTATTGGACACCCTACAAATGATGTAAGGCAGGAAAGGCCAACGTGTCCTTTACAAAGGGCTACATTTCTCAACACTGTAGGCTCCATGGTTATTGAAATGCAGGAGAGCGACCCATGTCCCCCACAGAGGACAGAAATGCATTAGCAGACTTAGGAGGCTACAGACGGCAAAATCGTTCTGTCTGACGGCCACTAGGTCCAGAATGGACCGTGTAATTTTGCACAGGCTTTTGTGCTCCCCAGAGGCGGAAGCCTACTGAATCTAAAGAGCCCCCGACTTCCCCTGCAGTGCCACCAGCAGGTTTCATTCATCCTGTACAGTGTAGATTAGCACTGAACTTCACTGGCATTCAATGTTCCCAGTGGATATATTCTAATGACTGGCGCTCACTAAAGGAAACAGTTGTTCATTGTGACTGTAGTTGGGGATTATTTCATACTCATCATGGAGATATTTGATGTCTTATCCCTTCTGAGGCTTCCTCTCAGACTTGCAGTGTGACTGAAGGTGGGAGATGCTGTGCCGTCAGATTAATCAAGATCCATTCTCCCAACTCGTTCAGCTTTGCTTGAATTTCAGTAACCACTGTGAGGAAGCTTAAAGGCTTTATTCGTTCTGTTTGCTGCAGCTGCTGCTGTTCGCGCTGAGCCTGGATATGGTTGGCATCATCACCACCTGTCTAACAGGCCTTGCCTGGCATCGCAACAATACCATCACTCTGTTGCACTTTGTGGCAGCATGATTTGCAACATGCTGCTGCAGGTGCGCTAACATTTCCCACGTGCTCCTTCGCAGAAAAGCACCAAGACGGCGATGGAGCTGGGCCGGACGTTCGCCACCCTCTTCTCTGACATCTCCTTCAGGCAGAAGCTGCTGGAGACCAAGACGCAGGAGGAGTTTAAGGAGGCGCTGGTGTTCCAGAGGCAGCAGCTAACGGCGGTCAACCAGCAGCCCACGGCCCTGGGGAAGGAGGAGACGGACCCTCGCAGCCAAAAGCCCCTCAAGGTGGGCAGCACGCGTTTAATACAGCATGTGGGAGAGCCCCAACGTGACTGGGCTCATTACAAGGCAGCATTATGTCATCCTCACTGCTTCACATCCTCACTCTTCCCCTTTTTCTTCCTCATCTCATTTCAGTACAGTGAAATAAAATTAACTGCGTCCATCTGAGCATTTCAACCTTTCAAAGAAACAAAACTTTCCTTCATCTCTTTCTTCCCTTTAACACCCGTTTCCCTCCTTCTCCTCTCTTCACTCGACTGGCCTGACTCTCTTGTCTTCTCTCTCCCCCCTAATCAATCAGCATCAACTCCTGCCAGGCCTCCTCAGTGGGTAAATGACCTTACATCTCTCACAGTCCTGTCAGGACTCTCCACCCCTTAGCTACACACACACACGCACACACGCACACACGCACACACGCACACACGCGCACACACACACACACACACACATTAACACATGCCTGCAGAGGGACTCTGCTCAGTGCCACGGACCAGCGTCTACCCTTAATGTTGCTGCTGACAGGCCAGGGCTCCCAGACATATCCCCTTGTGTTTTTTAGCTTTTTTTAAGGTGTTTATGCTGGCGTTTGAAAGGCTCGCTGCCACTCAGGGACAGAGATGTATAGTAAAAGACAGATGCGGAAAAGGGGGAAGAAGAGATGGAAGCTGGAAAGGAGGGCAGGTAGAATCAGGAGAAAGGAACGAGGCAGAGAGAGAGAGAGAGAGAGACCACCCCGTGCATCCTTCTCAAGCTTCTTCGAGGTTTAAAATTGACGCCACCTGAAAGAGCAGAGCGCAGCATTCACAGACTCCAAGAATCAAGACCAAAGCGTTACTGTGTTTTTATGTTTCCCTTCCCGTTGCCTCACCATCGACTGCTCACCACGAATGGCAAACAGGTGGACAGTAATTCCTCTCGGAGACGTTTGTTTATCGAACCTGAGCCAAAAGCTGGCGATCAGGCCCCGCACACACACACACACACACACACACACACACACACACACACACACACACACACACACACACACACACACACACACACACACACACACACTCAGGCCTCCTTGCAATAATAAATGAGTCAACGATGTATAGGGATTTAATGGATGAACAGTCTGGGTTGAACAAGCGTATGTGGCTTCATAAAACTATCCTGAAAAAGAAAATGCTGATTGTGTTTGTTTCCTTGTTGTTTACGTTGGAGTAAATTGCTTTGTTCTGCCACAAGCTGTCAAAACATTTTAAAATGACAAATGAAGCAGGGATGATTTTCTCGGTGCATTTCCTGCTCACGTGTCCCTCCCTCGTCGCCGTTCTGTGTTCAGCAAGAGAATGAACCACTGGTAATTGGATAATTTCCTTAATAAGCTCAGCCGGGACTGCACGTTTACTGCCGATCTGCTTTAAGCCCGTGTTTTTTAAGAAGCACTTCCTGTCCTCTGTGTGAATCTCGTGGCCCCTTCCCAGCGTCCTCCTCCCGACTTCTCTAAAAATACACCAAAGCCTCCGTTCGGCCCTGTTGCTGTCAGCTTTCTGTCATTCTTGATCATTCTGAGGACACATGGATTCTTTAATAAGTTCTTCCAGAGCCACTACCTTTTCTTAATTCTCTAAATCAGACCAGTCAGAATCCGGTGTGGCCCTTGGGCTCTTTCACGCAGTTGATATTTTATTTTTGGAGGGGTCAAACTAAAACAGCGACGTGCCTTGGAGCAAAGTTGGAAACTTTACAACACTACCTACGTGCTTTTAACTGACTTCACTTAAACCAGAGATCTCGTCTATTTACGAGCAGAGGACACGATGACACAAAGGAACCTAGCGGTGGTGCTCATTAGCTGTAGGTGAGCTAAGTGTAACACCTGCAGTGGCGGTGCTGTGGAGGCTGCACCCGGTCACGTCTCTGCCTGCTGCTGCTGCTGCTGTCACTTTTCTTTCCAGTGTGTGAAATTCATCATATTTTCAGCTGCCGCGCATCAAGGAAACCCTCTGTCCTTGTTGGAAATCTCACCTTCTCCCTTCTGTTCACAGTGTAAAGATTTCTTCAAAGCCGGTCGGGGGATTTATGAGGACTTCTGCCGCAGACTGCCTTTCTACCCCTCTGACTTCACAGATGGTAGGCTGAACCTGGACCTGTAGTGAAAGTGAATCATCTCCCTTATTATGCCACACTGAGTCGCCTCTGGCAGCTCCTCATTTGTCTGTCACCTTTTACCTGATGTGCATCTGTGCTGCGTCTGTGTCAGACTCCCACCAGTGTCTTACTGCTCCATATGTCCAGCGTGATTGGGATTTTCTAGGTCATGAGACGGGGACACTGCCCTATACAGTCCCAGTGCAATTCCAGCCGGCTGAACAAATGATAATCTTTATCGACAAACTCTGGAAAAGGTTTCCTTCCCCTCTCCAGTGATTGTGCACATATGATTTGACCTTTAATGTCAGGTGTTAGTGTCTCAAAAGACAAAAATCTTATTCATTGTCATAGAGATTGTTGTATGTGTTTTACAATGAGTGATTAAATCAAATTATTCCGAGCAGATGCTTTGCTGCTCTGTTCCAGTCCTGACAACCACAAACACTGGACTGTGGCATCATTCCGATATTTCCATCTTGTTCGTGTCATCAGTTAATGATGATCTGATAAGGTCACAGGACCAAAATCATTATGATCTCATTAGAGCCCAATTAAAGGGGCAGATTCATTTATTTTCATCGTCATTCGAATAAAAGTGCACTTCCTTGTCTTGTTGAACGGCCTCCTTTTAATAGCTGTACTGTTGCTGGTTGGATGTTCCCGCGTTGAGGCAACGAATGATGAACGTTTTAGTCATTTTGAGCCTCCTTCGCTTCATTAGGAGGTGAGTGTGACTCGTGTTTGTGTTTGTCTCCCCTCAGGTGTAGTTGGCAGTAATAAAACCCTGCTGAAGTACATGACCACAGCCATCTTCCTCTACATCGCCATCCTGCTCCCCGCCATCGCTTTCGGCTCCCTCAACGACGAGAGCACGCGCGGCGAGATCGGTATGAGCGCTGCTGAATGAGGACATTGTGTTTATGTAAAGCTCAGAGAGGAATCTATAAAACAAAAAACAGTGTGTACCCACAGTAATGCTGTTCTGAAACCAGCCACCTCCTACTGACTGTACTAAAAGGCACGACACCAGTCTGTGATCTTTAGCTCTGGTGGGGCATTCAGGGACACTAAGTGTGAGTGTTTCTAGTGCCCACTAACTTGTAGCATTCCAAGTTTTTAATGATTTAAGGCAGAAGGATAACTTGTAGGAAGCGGCCTGTGGTGCATTTTAACCCAGTCACCGTGGGCTTTCACAGTTCGTCCCCAGGTAGGTGTCTCCTGAAGGACTCTGCCGTGCCAACGCGTAGCCAGGCTACCAGTGAGCGCGTGCAGAACAAAGGCCGCCACCGCCCGCTGACATTCTCCCGGAGCCGCTGCATGAAAGTGGGGATCGTTACCGGGAGCGAGGCTGCCTATTTGTTTCTAATTAACGTCCACACCAAAGCGGGCAGACTGCCGCTAACGAGGCGTTCAAATGAGTCACTTTCACTTTGTGCCCTTAGTTCATCAGCATCTCCCTAAGTGGCCTCTGTGTGTGTCGTCCTCTCAGATGTGAAGAAGACCATCATCGGGCAGAGCATCGGCGGCGTCATCTACTCGCTGTTTGCCGGCTCCCCCCTAGTCATCCCTCTCACCACGGCCCCGCTCGCCATCTTCATCAGCGGTAGGCCCCCCCGCTCTCAAACGCAACACGCCAGTCTTTACACAGCGACTCAGGAGACGGGCCGGGGGTCAAACAACTGAAAGGGAGGCACCCAGCTGTGTGGAACAGCAGCCAGGAGCTTTCTCTCACACATGTATGAACCTGATGAGCATTTAGCTCAGTTGAGCAACAAGCTTATATCTCCAAAAATGTTTTTCAGGAATGAGGGAAAAGCTTTTTTTTTTTTTTTTTTTTTCCCCTCTCTGGCGTTACGTAATGCTTAGTTTCACAAGCCCACGGGTCAGGAAACTCACTCATCACACACACAAACATGTAAACTTTATATTCAGTCCAGAGAGACAACAGTACATAAACTGTTATACGCTTTTTACCCGACAGCAGTGTTTTGTCGGCTGGAATCTGAACGATGTTGACGGCTGGAAGCTGCGGAAGCGGGCAGCGGCGAGGAAACGCGCTGACCCCGGTGCCAGGGCGCGGTTTTAATATCAGCGCCGCGCTCTGGGTTCTGTGGCGCGGTGCTCTTTGAAGCGGACGCTTCAGAATCGGGCCCGAAACAGCGCGTTCGCATGGAGATAATTATACTACGTCTCCGGCAGAACAATGGCCTGTTTGTGAAGCTGGAACTCATCTGCACACAAATCTGCTCGAGATTATGACCAAGCTGTTACACGTCTTTGATTGAAATCTATGAATTTGTCCTTTTTTTTTTTTAAGTCAGCTTTTGTTTTCTGATTTAATGTTCACCTGTGTTCTCATTCTCAAATATGCACTTTGGTCCATTTAATTGTTTAGGGGCCTGTTTTTCCATCTTATTGGCTGAACACACCTGACTCAGGTGATCAGCAGGAGGTAGTGGTACAACAGGCACGGTTGTGGTCTTGTGGACCAGGGTTGGACACGACTTTAAAGATACATATGAGTTGCACATGAGCGATCTCTGTTTACTGCTGGCAGTAACACAAGGAGCAGAATCACAGCGGTTTGACAGATGTTTTACGACCAGGGCTGATCTGTGTTTGTGCACGCATGCGACTTCTCAGTGATCCGAGGAATCTGCGACGACTACAACCTGGACTTCCCGGCGTTCTACGCCTGCATCGGACTGTGGAACTGCCTCTTCCTCATACTGGGGGGCATATTCAATGTCAGCCTGCTCATGAAGCTCTTCAAAAGGTCTCACACACACACACACACACACACACGCACAACTTTTACATTTACACTTCATTTCTGTTTCATCACAGCCCAGTTTGCTGAATCTGTTGCCGCTCTGTGAAACGGACATATGCTGCAAATTGGTTGTTTAGCCTCATAGTTACTGGCACCCACCAGAAGTCGCTCTGTGTTTAGAGACAGCAGAGTCCAGTCTGTGTGACGGAGTTTCAGATCTCGCCTTCTGGCCTCCTTTTTTAACACATCCCGTTAGCCAACAAAGTTGAGACACTTCCCTTTCACATGCTCCGTTTCTCCCAAAGGGAAATATCACAGGAGGTGACAGGACAGGACAGCGTCCCCAACCAGCAATCAGTTCTTTAAAAGCCTTTATTCTTACATTTGCTTAGCCTAGACTGTGTCGCCTCTAATAGACTTGTGTAATATTTCTGTTTTCAGGTCAACTGAGGAGGTCATTGCTCTGTTTATTTCCATTGCCTTTGTGGTCGATGCAGTGAAAGGCACAGTGAAAAGTAAGTTCCCCGCACACACGACGACTGTCTCTCCTCCAGCTCCGCCGGCGGCTTGCGTCTTCAGCGTCCCATTGTCCCCAACGTGACCAATTCCTGCCGTGGACCCTTTGCCAGATCTGCCACGAGTCCCAGTTCAGCGTCGGCCTCAAGCACGTGTGGGAATTCATGAAAAGTCTCTTTACAGTAACAGAAAAAGCCTGTTTGAGATCATAATTCAGCGGGTTCCTCGTTAATTAGTCCGACGGCTTGCGACTGCGGTTCATACATACTAAACGAGCGATCCCGCCCCCGTGGACCGTACGCCAGCTCCACTGCACCTCGTCGCGGAGCGGCGCCAAACCAGATGACGCCAGCAGAATGCAATTTATTTAGATAGCGTCGTCCTGTTCTGGAGATTGCAGTAGTTCAATTTTCCCAAGCCATTTGTAAGATACGCTCTGAGCTCATGCGCCATCACCATAACATTAACCGCTGCTATTTTGTTGACGCGCTTCATCCAAAATGTTTTCCAGTCATATGAATTAATGCGTTTTGGGCGTGTATCCACTCCCCTGTTCCATAACTTCCTCCTAATTTGACGAAGACGCCTGCGGAGGGAGCCACGTGCCGCTCCGACTGTATTATCTCTACTTTTGTGGAACTCTTATAAGACCGTGCCCTCCTTCGTCTTGCGCGCAGCTGAGGTCTGTCTCATTTTGATCAACTCCTCTCTCCTCCAGCTCCCCTGCAGAGGTCCCGCTTCTTCATGCACACTTCTCGGAATTAGCATTTTCCCCGTGTTACTTATTCACAGCAGTCCTTTAAGCAGAAGGATGCCTACAGCGGCAGCTTTAACAAGCTGATGTTGACAGATCTGTCATCCTCACACGTGTCATTTGATCATGCTGATCCGGAAGAAGCACTCTTTACATTAGCTATGGGTAATAATAATTAAGAAATGGAACTTTAACCTAAACCTCACTACATCACTAACCACAATGCGTAGTCTTACATCTGGGTCCACTAGTCGTCTTTGGTTTTCCCACATCTCCTCTTTGACTATGTGAAAACTGTGGCTGTGGCTCAGTCTTTCAGAAATACTATCGTCCCCCGACGCTGGACAACCGGAGCATGGAGGGCCTCCCTGAGGGCGGAGACATGTTGGGAAGAAATCGAAGTGAAGTGGCGGCTGGCTTGGTGCTCAACTCCCTCCCCGAGTCCTTCATCCACTGCACTCGAGAGAGACCTGTCCTCTGCCTCCTGCTGATGCTCGGCACGTTGTGGATGGGCTACACCCTCTACCAGTTTAAACGAAGGTAGAGAGACCACTGGGGAAGTTGAAACCGCTGCTTGAGCTCGCAGGAACTTTCCAGAAAGCTTTTACAAAGCTCTGTTTTCAGTTGAAGCGTGTGATTTAATAAGCTTTAATATTCTACTTCTGATTGCTCCCAGTAATCAAATCAACCTCAAAGACGGATTAAATTGTGTAAGCAAAAGGCAGGACCAAGGTACTTAAGCAGTGTCAGGATTGCAGCCATTGTCCTTGTCTTGTCCACAGTAATTGTATTCCTTTATTATTTCTCCCTCTCTCTCCCTCTCTCTCTCTCTCTCTCCCACTCCCCCCCCCTCTCCTTCAGTCCGTTCCTGCATGCCAAAGTGAGGGAGGTGCTGTCGGATTGTGCCCTGCCGATCTCCGTGCTGCTGTTCTCCATCATCGGTTCCTACGTTTTCAGTGACATCGGGCGTTAGTATTATTTCAGTATTATTTGTTATTCAGCTGACTGAATGGAGAGTTAAATAAAACAACACGGTCTGATCGCACAGTGCCTGTTTCAGGCTGCAGAGCCCTGCACACAGCGAAAACCCCAGTCAGACGTCTTCATGAATTCTCTGTAGTTCAGATAGAGACCTGGTCCAGTAATCCAGCGTTTCCAAGGAGGTGTGTGTTCCAACGTCCACCAGCCTTGGGCGAAAAAGCTGTCGGCGTCATAAACGACAGCCGCAGCGGATTCCGGCGCTTTGCTTCATGTCCAGCTGCTGCACAGGACACATACTTCCATCAGAAGTGATTAAAGTTCATTGTCTCTGTCAGATTTCATGACAGTCTTAGCTGCGCTGTGAACCAGGAACCCTCCTCATGATTAATGGGTGACCTACCGGTACCCCCCGCTCCACAGCTGTTACTGGTGTCCAGTTCAGTCCACACAAGCCAAAATTCAATTTATTCACGCACCTGATCAAATTATTTGTTCCTGAAAATGTGATCATTGGTTTCAGCTCACTGTTATAAATGCGTTTAACAGACGGATTCAGTGTTTGATACGCAGCGTAAAGGCTTTCACCCTGAATGCTTATCAAGGAACCAGGATCTTCTAACACTGCTCTCGCACTAATAACTGATCTGGGGAGGTTTACGTACTCAGCGTGGCCTGTGGGGGAAATGAACTTTACAGTCTTATACCAGCAGCGCAGGCAAATACACTTAAAAGCTGGTTTATTACCGTAGATACACCAGTCTGCAACTGAGGCTGTCTAATAAATCCTCCTTTATGAGCGGCACACAGACAAAGCCACAAACACTTAGCAGTGAAGTCATCAAACCGTTGAATCAAAAGCTAAAATAGTAATAAAATCAGAATATGATATAGTTCTTATTATAAGACACATGATGTTTCTCTGTATATGCAGGACTGTTTCAGGTTCTATCCCCATTGAACGTCCATACAGAACCCGCTCCACCTCTGAGACGGCCTGTCAACCTGCGATGCTCCTTCATTGGCTTTTCATGTTGCTTAATCAAGGATCAGGCCAGAGCACATTGGGGATTTTCAGTTTTTATCCCCCATTGTTTAGCATCATTTCCAGTCTCCATTCATTGTTGCCAAGGCAGCAGCTGTTCTCCGGGGGTCGACATAAAAAAAAAAAAAAGAAATGCGGCGACACAGAGACGAGCGCCAAACCCTCAAACAAATTTAAAATTAAGTGCTTGGCCAATTTTCCCTTCTTTTACCTCCAGAGACAGGAAGTCATGAGATAATAGACCCATTATTATATTGTCATTTCTTCCCCAATTTACCCAACTGCATTTAATTCTGCAGGAGTACAGAGAGAGAGAGTGCAGTCCCAAATGAGATATTCCGCATTTAAACACACTAATCTGACACACACACTTCCACACGTAACGGAATCCTCTCAGTGGGAAATGTTTATGAAGACAACAGTCATTTTCCCTTTTCCTTTTGCACAGTGCCCGTTTTTAAAGTTCACGACCGGCCCATCTTCAACGTGGCTCAGTTCAACCGGCTGACGATCATGAACGTCTTCAGCGCCATGGGGCTCGGCTTCCTCCTGGCGCTGCTCATCTTCATCGACCAGAATATTGTGGTGTCGCTGACCAACGCGCCGGAGAACAGGTACAGCCCACACGCGTCCACCGACCGAGGACCGTTGTTTATGCATGTCCTGTGAAGGGAGTCGCTTGTTGTATCTGATTTAAATCCTTGCTGCCCCGCTGTGTTGGGGCAGCCGGATGAACTCAGCCAGAAACTTGACATCTGAGTCAAGTTGTCACAACCGGGGAGCTCTGGAGAAGCCCCAGAGCCTGAATGCAACGTGGAGATTTGACTTCTATATTTACGCTGGACAAAAGAATTCAGAGGCAGCAGCCGGCCCTCGGCCTCTGGTCTTTTGCCTCACCCTAAACATTGGATGTGGCCAACTTTTGTGACTGGTGGCGTTTAATTTAGCACAAAACAGTCGTACTAGAGTTGAATCTGGGCTGGAAGCTCCTGATGTGTGTAAATGGTGCAGCAGCAGCTTTAACTCCCATCCTGACCACTCCATCGCTCAGCGTGAAAGCTACGAAAATGTGTGGCTATTTCTGTTCCTGCTTTTCTCTTCTGTGTTTGACATTTGGCTTTCTTTTTTTACTTAGACATAATGATCTTTTTCCTGATGATTGCATCTGTCAACATTATGCAAATAAATAAATACCACACAAACCACTAAACAAATTATTTTTGCAGTAATTCTGACGCTTTTACCAATAACACCTGCTACTTAGGGCAATCTACCGTATGCAGTGGTTTCAATGTCACGTTCAAGGACAGGAGATGTGATTAGAGATCAGTGACTGTATGTGGACACAGATCCTATACACACACGCACGCACACACGGTCTGCTGCAGAAGCAGTGATCCTTCACTAACATGAGCAGGAAACACGGGGCCAGAGCAGGGTCACAGTCTGTCTTCTATGTAGATTTACAGTCACACCACGCTGGGTTTGTTTCCATACGGACTTTTCTCTGAGTAGAAGCATGAGCATTCACTCTTCCCGTGTGTTTGTGGGACACGTGGACAGGTTGATTCGGGTCGTGCTAAAGGCCACCGCTAACCCTAGGAGGATGACGCCCTTTGTGTTTATGTAAGATCTGGCGTCTTAATGCTGCTGCATATGCAGATCCCTGGGTGCATAGCGAATGGACGCAGTGGTTCAGACTCCTTCTTCCTAAAATGTCATCAAGTGTTGATGCAGCTCCTGTGTTTGTGTAACTGTGTCTCCAGTAGCCGCCGGGGACGTAGAGTGAATTTCAACTAAAGCGTTGCACTGACCCTGCAGATACATCCAGATTAAACTCACCTTGATGCTTGATCTGCTTTTCCCAGTTTGACCTCGAACTTTTGCTCTACAACTCACATGTATTTAAGTGTATGTAGGTCATATGTCTGACAATGATGGTGAATTGATGACGAACCTGCCTCCCTCGTCTACTCTGCCAATAGATCATTTCTCTCTTCCCTGTTGTCTCTGACCGAGCTGTGTTGCTCTTTGAGGTTGCTGAAGGGCACCGCGTATCACTGGGACCTGATGCTCTCGGGGCTCATCAACATCCTGATGTCGTTGCTGGGCTTGCCCTGGATGCACGCTGCCTTCCCCCACTCCACCCTCCACGTGCGGCAGCTGGCTTTCGTGGAGCAGCGCGTGGAGGGGGGGCACCTCTACGAGACGTGAGTCGCCCGCCGCCTAATCAGAAGCCCAATTAAAGGTCGCCTTCAGAGCGTGTAGCTACTGTATCCTGCTCTCCTCTGATTGCTTGATTGCTATGTAACTAACCTTTTTTTCTGAGGGGAAGATGGGAGAGAGTTTTTAAGAGATGAGAGGATTAAGTTCATCACTGTGGCTACACCGATATCTGTAGAATGGTAGTTAGCATGAGGATTACGTAAGGTGTGATATGTGAATGCACCGCAACAGGAACATCATCAGGATAGAGCAAAGATGTTACCTGCATGTTATGAGTCGTAAATAATCGTGGCAACTAACAACAATCCAATAAAAAAACACTTAAGGAGAGTACAAACAGCACTGGCTAAAATAAAAACGCATCCAGAGACGAATCAGCATCTTCTAAATCTAAGCACTGTGTTGATACCTGCTGCTGGACATTTACCACCCCTCCAAGATACATTACTGACTTTATTAGTGAGATAAAATCTGGTTTTACATTTTATTATCCACTGCTGTAAAAACAACAAGAAGGGATGAAGTGTCCCTCGTCCCCCGTAAACAGGCTCAAACACGCATGGACAGTCAGGCTGAGCAGACACGCGAGCATTAAATAAGATGGCACTTAAGCAGGCGAAGACTGAGCGTGTCCACGTGGCTCCTCGGGATCCAGCGAGTCACTTAATAATAATGGATAAATAGAAAATGTGCAGGTACACTGATAAGAAAATCCCAGGAAACGTGGCATTGCGTTCGTTCATGGGCGTGATTGTGCGCGTGCTCCTCCTCAGCATCGTCCAGGTGAAGGAGACCCGGCTGACGTCGCTCGCTGCCAACATCTTCATCGGCGTGTCGCTGCTGCTGCTGCCCGTGCCCCTGCAGTGGATTCCCAAGCCCGTGCTGTACGGCCTGTTCCTCTACATCGCCCTCACCTCCATCGACGGCAACCAGATGTGCGACCGCATGGCTCTCCTCCTCAAGGAGCAGGTGAGGTGTGTGTGTGTGTGTGTGTGTGTGTGTGTGTGTGTGTGTGTGTGTGTGTGTGTGTGTGTGTGTGTGTGTGTGTGTGTGTGTGTGTGTGTGTGTGTGTGTGTGTGTGTGCGCGCCCATATGTCCTCAGATCAAACGGCTGACTCGATGCCAGACCTGAATCACATACCGTATGATTTGCAAATATAATTATTTGTGTTGGATTTATTAAGAATCCTAGATGGATGTGATTTAGAGAATGATACGGACCGACTTCATCTCAAACCTACAGTAACGTCCTCTCTGTTTCCTGCCCTGCATTGGGGTTAACCTCTTCACTGCCTACTGTCTTAATCAACAGATGAGCCGTTTCCTCCCCTCACGCTGCAGTAACCTCACACACCAGCGCCCCCACATGGTTCCCATGGGTAACTGTTACAGAAGCCCTCCGTGCTCCTGTTGGATGCTTGAATCTCACCGTGCTCAATGTCAATGTGAAACTCTGCCAATTTGTGGAAATAAATAAATGTTAAGGACTAATAAGGTAGAAAGACAGGAAACGGTTTCAGATAAACCTGGAACAGACAGTTAATGCTGGGTTGTTTTTATAATCTCTAATCTGTTCTTTATATATATGTGTTCTACTGTAAATACAGTATTACGTTCAGGCCACTCCAGGTTTTCTGCATCTTGTTTTTGCACATTCCAGATAGGCCACGTTTTCCCCAAATCATTTCAGGTGGTAAACAGGGACTGTTGGCAGAGGTAAGCGGGAGATAACCTGCTGCTGCTGTAAAGAGCCATATCTGACAGCAGATTAGGGGAGACGAGCTCGTTTTTCAGTCGCCGCCGCGCCGAGGCCGGAAACAACATCTTTATATAGAAATCTCAGGTTAACGGCTCTCTCGCCGGTGCCGGCCTCGCACGTCCGGGCTCACGCCCCACGCTATAAATACACAGCCCCGCGTTATTTATTATCTAAAACTCTGAGTTGACTCCCCTCAGCGGGAGAGCGGAGGACCGGGAGGAAGCGAGGCTCGAGGGAAGAGCGTGTTTTAATCTGTCCTGATCCTCTCACCTCCTGCAGACGTCTTACCCGCCCACCCACTACATCCGCAAAGTGCCCCAGAGGAAAATCCACTACTTCACCTTCCTGCAGATGATGCAGCTGCTGGTGCTGTGCACGTTTGGCATGTACCCGATACCGTACATGAAGATGATCTTCCCTCTGGTCATGATCCTGCTAATCCCAATTAGGTACGACTGCAGCCATTTTGTCTCGGAACCTTTGACTTGTTTTAAAAGCGTGATGAGCTGAATGTGCGTCTGATTCTGGGATGTCTGTGGGGGAACGAGTTAAGCTTTTCCTAATTACATATTGAAATGTCAAAATAAGCTCGGGCTGCGGCTCATCTGTGTGAAGGCGGCATCTGTGCGATACCTGTGATAAGTGTAAATTCACCACACACTTTCCGTCGAGTGCCAGACTAGTGAAAAACCTTCACAAAGTAATGAAGCTAGTAATAAAAAACACACTTTAAATTCATGAGAACTTGAGTTCCCTCCATCGTCAGAACCTAAACCTAACCTCTGTCTGCTGTGTGTCTAGGAACAACGTGCTTCCTCATATCATTGAGGCCAAATACTTGGACATAATGGACGCCCAACACATGTAGCTACAGGTGGAGACGGACTCTGGATCCGCAAAAAGACATCTGCAACAAAGATTAATAAAGAAAAAAAAAGGATTTAAACAACATATTTTTCAATGCAAAACTGTCCGGAAGCAAAAAGGAGAGATGCCGACTGTTTGGATTTTTGTATCTGATACGAACATTCTCACAGGTGCAGCACTGGAAATGTGGGAAGAGAGAAGGAGGAGATGAGAGCTAGAGGAAAAGGAAGAGAGGACTGTCCAGAAGTCCCTGGTTGACCTCCATTTATCCGTAACGCCCCTCATCCTCCCTCACTCCTTTACTTTGTAGGATTCCCCTTTACAGCGTCCTCATTGCAGCCTGCTCCTCGCGTAGAACCCACGGGGACGTTCTTAAAGTACCTGCTAATACTGTCTGGGAAGGTCTCCACGTGTCCTGGTAAGAGTGCTGCGTTCAGGCCCCTGTAAAGGGAATTTTAACCTTCACATTCCTGCACCTTGTGGCTGTGGACACTTCAAGTCATTCCAACAGATCTAAGTGTTCATGAACGTGTGAGCGAGTGAGTGCGTGAGCGTGTGCAGCTTCCTGTGCTCACCCCAATACAACACATTCCACAGGTCATTCCTTAGAACAACAGCACAAACCAAAACATACAGTGATGTTATTAGAATATATTATGGCAATATAAAGAAATAATTTTGATTCAAATAAAATAGCATATTTATTTATCATGACGAACGCTTATCTGGTGTGTTTACTCCCTGTTTCGAGTGGTTCGTCCTACATGTTGTTTACACATCAGTCCCTTCAGCTCCATGTCACAGTGCAGCTCAGTTCTGGCGCGTTGTCGGTGAAGAGGGGAGTCACGCCGGGGTCAAACAATCCAAACGACATGGGTTCAGCAAAACACAGCCCTTCTTCATTTCTTTTTTTGTTTTTGTGAACAAGTGTTCAAAGATCCGTTTTAGAAGAATCTGGTCTTGTTTTCTATTTAGATGTAATGATTACACTGTAGATTGATGCTTGCCAATGTTGTCATGTAATAATCCAGATGATCTTGTTATCTACAGTACAAAAAGAAAAAAACTTTGCTTAAAGCATGCCTCCTCTGGGGTTTTGATAATACAATGTGATGCCAATGGACGTGTATCCCACACAGGACACAGGTCAACAAGCCGAATGCAACGCTCAGTATCCAGCAATACTGTGTATAAAGCAGAGCTTCAGCTGGGAGGTGATGGGTTCCCGCTGAAGCTGACCCATCAGTGGACCAATGACAAACCAGCTGCGTTTCTAACAGCAACTTTTCCATCCATCCTCACGGTAGACACCTGCTGCGCTGACCCGCCGGGTCACCGGAGCGGAGGCATTAGTATCCACATGGCAGCTCTCTCACGCGCTTCTGTTCAACGTCGTCTCACAGATGCGAGTAAGACGTCCAATTTAGGCAGACGCCTCATGCCGAGATAGCGAGGCGTGAAAGGAAAGCTCGGGAGCATTTGCATAATCCTCGGACTAAGCCTTAAGACCGCGGCGGTCAGAGAGGAGCTGTGGGGTATGACTGCAAAGCAAAGTTTAGTTTTACGGACTGTCCATTCGAATCCACAGAGCGGTATTAGTTTCTAACTGCGTACAGAGATTTACCCATTCTTCTTCTTATGTGCCGGTATTGTTGTTGTTCCTTGATATCTTCTCTGTACTGATGATTTTTGGAATAGCAGCAAACTTTTCTCACAGGACTCGACGTTGGTTTCAGACACGCTTCTCTGTTGTGAATCCCCGACTCCCCCTCCTCCTAATTGGATTTGACTGGAATCGCGTACTGTGGTGTTTGACCCCCCCTCCGTTTTTCGTTTCCTGATTTCACAACCCTCCTTTTTCTAATCATGAATGTAAGATGTGTGGATTTTTATATAGCATACTAATTTGGGTGTCAAACAGAATCTGTAATTTTGTCAAAAAGATCAGCTATATTTGTAAGCTGTAATATGAAAAAATGGTAATCAAACAGAATGTGTTGGTTTACTATAGTATATAACTATATACTGTACAATGAAAAAGAGACTATCTCAAGCTGTTTGCCAAATAAAAAGTAGTAGTGATGTAAACGTCAGTTTGCTTGTGTTTATTAAGTGAAGTCAAGGAACATGGTGTTTAAAACCAGGAACCTCCGAACAGAATTACGTCATGTGAGACGAGTCCAGTTCTCTTGTGGACCCTGGTTTAAATGCAAATATTGGCTCTTGTCCAGATCAAAGATTTTAACAAAATGTTGACAAAGAAAACAAACACATTTATATTCCTCAAAGTGAGTTTAAAAAGTGTCACGATATATTTTAATTTACTCAAATGGGATTAAACTGATACAATTTACAGCAAATTCCTCTTTTATTCCTATTATATTTATGCATACATACTTTGTAGCTGTAATAATATGACACTTTACAGCTTCATGTTTAGTATTATTTCTTATAACTTCATAGGTGTCGTGTGTAAATAAACCATTATTGTATCGTAAGCTGATCACTACGTGGACCTTCCTTTTGGCGCAGCGTCCCGGTGACGTCGCTGCTGTCGCTGCACCACCGTCGGTTCCATTTAGTGTGTGGTGCGTTGTGGGCCGGGCCGGACCGGGCCATGACACTGCGGGGGTGGGTCTCCCTCGCTAAGATCACAGCTGGAGCTCTGTCATCGGGTCCGCGCGGCGCACAGGAGCACGTGCGTGCGTTCGGTCGGTCCGCGGTAAACATGGCAGAGGAGGCGAAGAAGCTGGCTGCGGTGGCGGCTGTGGATAACCACGTGCAGGTGAGGAGGGCGGAGAGACGGCGAGGTGGTAACGGCACCGGTACCAGCACCCGGCGGTTCGTTTGATACCGGGTTGTGTTTAGAATAGCGGTTTGTCCAGCCGCATGCCCCCGTCCCGTAAGCTAGCATGGTTAGCAGTGAGCTAGCTGCGGTTAGCAAAGCGAGCTAATACCCGTCCTGCCAGCGGCCAACTGGGTCCATTATTGTAGACCAGTTAGCCAACGGTCGTTTAGAGCGTGTGCTAGCTGCTAGCAACACAGCTAGCTGATGCTGACCGGCTACGTGGTTAGAAACGGGCGGGAGGCGGAATGCAACAGTGGACGCAGAGCGAAGCTGACTTTACTAGGGCAACGCGACGAATCAGTGGATTTAGCGGACCGGACGCTTGGCTGCGGGTCAGGAGGTCGTGAAGATGCGGACCTGGAGCGTGTTTACACTGTGATGACGTCACACACCACTTTTGGCGTTGATATTTGCTTTGCGTCAGTTCAGGATCCAACACAAGTGACTGTCCAGATAATGCAGCTTAAATATAGTTTGGACCCAACTGCGGTCCCGTCTTCACTTCCAGAATCTGGCGCTCAGTGTTGAGCAGCTTCTGTGTTTGTCTGCAGAACAACCAGGTGGTCGGAGTGGGCAGCGGCTCGACCATCGTCTATGCTGTGGACAGATTAGGTGAGGAGGCGCACTGTTGGGCCACCAGACCTTTTTAGAGTGTAAAGTGTAAACACGCGGCTCTCTCTCTCCTGCTTCCAGCTGAGAGGGTGCGTCAGGAGAAGCTGAACATCGTGTGTGTCCCCACGTCCTTCCAGGTGAGACCCTACAGGACTGATGACCACACAAAGCTGCAACATTGTGGCTTTAGGTGGTGACTTTGAAGGCTCCAGCTTTCATTTATATATTTATATCATGCGGAAAGTATAAACACTCATCTTCTCTGCTGCTGTTTTGCCCCCCCCCCTCCTTCCACAGGCTCGTCAGCTGATTCTGCAGCACGGCCTCACGCTGTCGGATCTGGACAGGCACCCAGAAGTATGACGAGCTTGTTACAAATGAATCTGAAAGCCACAGTATGTTGGCGTTGAAACCTTGTCAGCTTGAATTGGAGCGCTGTGAAAGTGATGCCTTCTAAAAGCAAAGCCTGAACGGTGGAGCTGACTGTTGGAGGCTCTAGATGCGGAGCAGCCTTCAGTCGATAGGTTTGTGTGCTTGTGTAATAAGTTGCTGTGTTTGTTTCCACACCCGTCAGCTGGATGTGGCAATCGACGGCGCAGACGAGGTGGACGCAGACCTGACGCTGATTAAAGGTGGAGGGTGAGTCCAATTTACTAACGACAGGGCAGCTGTTTCTCGCTGAGTGTGTGTCTCAGATTCTCTCTCTCTGTCTCACAGCGGCTGTTTAACTCAGGAGAAGATTGTGGCCGGATGTGCTAAGCGTTTTATTGTCATTGCCGACTACAGGTTGGTATTTTGCATTTCTACTGAAACACAGAGGAGTAAGTTATGTCAGGACTGACCACAGATCATTCACTTTGTATTCTCTTCATTATGATGCTCTGTTCTCCTCTCAGGAAAGACTCCAAGGCTCTGGGCCAACAGTGGAAGAAAGGAGTTCCCATCGAGGTGATCCCCATGGCGTACGTCCCCATCTCCAGGACCATAGCCAAGCGTTTCGGAGGGGAAGCCAGCCTACGGATGGCTGTCAGTAAAGCTGTGAGTGGAGAATTGGCCTCAGACTTACTTGATTGTCTGTAGTGTAGAACTTCACTGAATTACCAACTCCTGCAGTAAGATACACATGCTTGTGATGCTTTTATTTCTTTGACTGCTGATCCTGGAAATGGTTGCTTTGCTAATTAGTGCATATATGCAGTATGTTTATTAAGGAGGCCCTAGTCACAGATGTGCTGCTATTTAATTGTTTCCTGTGCATCACAAGTGATCACCTCAACAGTAGTAATTCATTGTCCACATTGCTTTTGTAGCCAGAGATCTATTTGCTTTCTCTGTAGTTATAGAATTGTCAAATATGCTGGATGTGTTTCTGTCTCCCAGGGTCCTGTGGTCACTGACAACAGCAACTTCATTCTGGACTGGAAGTTTGCGCAGGCTCAGAACTGGAAGGAGGTCAACACAGCAATTAAAATGATTCCAGGTGGAAAGCGGAGACACTCCGGCTCTTGGTTTATAAAGTCAAGAGGAGTGTGTGTGTGTGTAATCCGTAAACGTCTCTTGCTGACTTCCTCAGGTGTGGTGGAGACGGGCCTCTTCGTCGGCATGGCTGAACGGGCCTACTTTGGCATGGAGGATGGAAGCGTGCAGGTTCGAGATCCTCACGTTAACTGAGGCCTTCGCCACAATCACAGTCCCTCCTCTTTTCAGATGAACTCATTTCTCCCACAAGTGCCGTGTTAATAATTTACACCCGGTCTCAGACCATGTTTAGACAGAGCTGGATAAAACTGGAACAGGGACATTTTCACACATCTCAAAATCAGCATTGGTTAGTTTTTCTCATCTGGGAGATGCTGCATCTGATTATGCATATTATAGAGTTTCAAAGTGCCTGAGTTAAATCACCATTGATATGCTTCATGTCTAGATTTACTGCGTGGTCAAACTGGGAGTTTGGGCTTTTTGTGCGCAGTAATTGGTGGGTTTGACTGAATGTCTGCACAACTGTGGTTCTGAACCAGCTCGGTGAATTAAAACAGTGCCGCTAAGTTGAACTAAGGCAGGCCTTGAGATTATGTTTTCAAATCTATTAAAATGCACTATGCCATTAAAGGTACAAGCTTATAATGATCCATGAAACTACTATCATTTGTTCATCTGCAGCAAATGGCAAGGTTCTGCTACTAAAGTGAAGCCAAAGACGCTGTGAGCAGTAACAAAGCTGATTTACCTTTGTTTAATTGGACCACAGAACAGAGATTAGTATGAACAATTTGAGAAAACATTTATGTGTAGCAAAGAATAAAATTCTCTAATTAACAGACTAATTTAAACAGCAAGGTTCAAAATGAATGAGATGGCTGACGCTGCAGACACCCTGTGGTGCATGAGTCCTACTTCCATCATTTGGTTGTAGTGCTGTGATAATGTGATATGGCACCGAGCTGGACAGCAGTTAGTACAGAGCATTTCACACCCTTACCGTTGGACCAGTGCTGTGTCTTCTGTTCTGCGGTGGTGTCGACTATGAAGACAGAGTTGTGGAAATATTTGTGGTTTCCTCCGTTTCCACAGCTGTTCCTGCAGAGTTACACTAGTCAGTCAGCGGGTTTTAAAGGCTGCACCCACTGTTGAACAGAGAACAAACCATGAATATTTGTACTTTCCTGTTTGTATGTCTTTTTTCTTTGTGCCTGTACATCACTTCTGACGCTTTTTTTTTAAACACAAGCTGTTTGTTTACAGGAAACCCTTTGCCATGAATTCATTTTAATATAGAGTTGTATGGAGGCCATGCTGACAATGCTAAACCTCCAGCTGAACCATACAAATGTTGGCTGCACAGGAATTATTGAATCTCCTTAAATATTTTACCAATCCCCCCCATTTCTAAACTCTAGTTCTTTACACACATTTCTTGACTGTCCAGAGCAACCAACGTTTGTCTGAAAGTTTCTATTTTTTTTTTCCACAACGCCTTTAGATTTTTAAAAACTTTACAATTAAGCAGTTTCACTCTTAATAACTACAAGCAGTCTTATTATTTGTATTGTTCTACTGGAAGGAAGATGTCAGGTTTATTAACATCGGGCCTGTAGACACTAGTGTTTAACTGGACTGAAAATGTGCTTATTTTGTTTAATTGCGTTGGAGATTTCTGCACCAGCAGTCGTTTTGTTTCTTTTCTTACCAGTGTGACTGTGATTGCGTTTTCACTGTGACGGTACAATGCTTTGCCAACCAATACAGGACCAAAATGACTCCAGTGTGCCTCCTTGATTGATTTCTAATGGTTTGACTTTGTTTATTCAGCACAATGATTCAAAACAGACTGGGGTCCAAGTCAGATGCTGAAGCTAAAATAATGAAAACTTCCTGGGTGGAGCTTGGAGGTGTAAATATTGGCAAGCCCAAAAAACATGTTTGTGTAGAAATTGAACGTTGAACGCAAATACCACCGCATGCTGGTCATGTTGTGCATGGTGGCCACGGTGGGGCGCTATAAGCTCGAAGTGTGTGCACAGCCAACTGGGTGCGCAATGTCTTTATCGCTTTAGAAGCAGTTTGATGCTAGAAGTGCGGCTTCTGTGCTTCAAGTGTTTAACGCGTGCACATCTAAAAAGAAACGTCTGGTGACTGCAGACAGTTTGTCTTTCAAAACTAAATGAATCCTTAGAGTATCTCACAAAACAGACGTCATTGTCCTTCCTGCTGAGGAAAAACAAAGTGAAAAGACACAACTCGTGATCAGGAACAGGAACCGTATCATCTGCACTGCAGCCACGTTGATGCTTTCATGTCGACAGTCTTGACAACTACTCACAAATGACAGACCAAGTGTCGAATCACGGACGTGTATTTGATCACCAAATCACATTTTGGCCAATAGCGTCGCTGTGTGTCGTAAGTATCATTCTATTGGACGGACGGCTGCACATTCCACCAATCACACTCGCGCCCCAGGAATAGCCACCAGGGACATTTTTGCGTCACCGTTTGCTTTAGCTGTGTGGCAGCCGTTAGTGCGCCTGCGTTGTTTTGACCGACAGCGGATAAGCCAATGACATGCATTGTTTGGGGGGCTGGAGCACTCGGCGCCCTCCCTTTTGAGTGACAGACATTTGATGCAACCGTATTTTGCTTAGTATGCGAGTCTCCGTGATTGAGGTCGAACGACCCAATGAGAAACGGCTGCATGACTTTTTAACGAACGTAGCCATTTTACGGCCCAATCCTAGTTTAGAAACAAGGCGGGACTTAGCGTTACCAAGGCAAGTCTGAGTGAAGTATAAAGGGAATAACATGGTGTCCCAGTGGCTGTTTATGTTTACTTAGTTTAAAGAACAGATTTGAAAGGGCGTTTTGCAGCACAGTACGGATTTTTCTTGGTCGTTTAACAGCTTTTGTACTTTAGGTTTTATGTTAAGATTTACAAGGCCATAGTGGCATGTAAATCTCCTATTTCACTAATGTGCCAGTCTTACAAATGGAAAGGGGGCTTCACTTTGGAAACGTGAGCATTTCCCTGGTGCTCCTGCTGTTGCTCAAAGCTCTCATCGGATTCGGGACTTCGCAAGCTCAGGGCTCCGCCATCGGCAGGGACCCACAGTCCGCCACCCGGGCAGCGGCTGCGACCTCGGTGGAAGATGGTTCAAGAGTCATGGAGCGGGGCTTGGACAGCTTAGGCGCCCCGGTCACTGGAGCAGACGTTACGGTGGAGGACGACGAGAACGGGTCGACGGGGGAGGCG
The DNA here is from genome assembly GCF_900634795.4 of Betta splendens. Classification (NCBI taxonomy): domain Eukaryota; kingdom Metazoa; phylum Chordata; class Actinopteri; order Anabantiformes; family Osphronemidae; genus Betta; species Betta splendens. The sequence continues at coordinate 9,525,246 of NC_040900.2, read as the reverse complement.
GATGACTTCTATGGAGAAAGTACCGGAAACGTCCGAGCCGCGAGGTAACTGACAGTCAAAACACTGGCTTAACGGACACGCAGCAGCTGCGCACCCATTATCGGACACACGCAAAACGCCATCTGTGTTTTATTCGCCGTTGACCGTTGAAACGCTGACACGTTTCTAGCAACGCAGACAATCACGGGGGTTCTTGTGGCGTTTTTGCACGTTCGTTATGGAGCATGCTGAGAAAAGTGAAAGCGTTTGCAGTGAGGCGCTGTGTCTCGACATGTCTGGGCAAGACGCGTTTGGGGTCGTCCACGCAAACTTCAGCTAACCGACGCTAGTCTCCCAAAAGTTCCCCCGTGAAGCTGCGACGTGTCACGAGGCGAGGCGTCCTGGAAATGCAGGCGAACGAGTCGGGCTCCAAGCCGCGCTCCCGTTCGTGTGCGCGAGACACAAACAAGCGCTTTGCGCCGAGCAGAGGTGTCTGCTTTGCTTCCGGGAGCTCGCGCCGACGCTCCCCCTCTCGCTGAGCCTCATCGCTCCGTGGTGCGTTCAAGCGCCCCTTTACTGCACGTGAGCGGCACAGGTCACAGGTCCTCTCCCCACCCGCTCGGCCTCTGGCAGAGGGTCCGGCTGTGATCCCGTAGAGGCGGTTTGTTGTGGGTCTGAGGCTACAGTCAGAATAGCTGTCACACTTTAAAGCCGAGTTCACCTCGCATGTTGTGACGCTGCCTGAGCAGGAAGCGTGTTCACAACACAAGTTCAGCTCGACACTTGTGTTGTTGCACAAATCCAAAGCAAACACGCAGCTGGAGACCCACTCGTGCGCCCATGATGCAGATCCAACGCTGTGAGCGTGGTGTCCATTCATGACACGGGGTCACAGTAGCTGGATCCTGCCAGCGGAAGCTTCCTGCTTCCCACAGTGAACCCCGTTAGGCTGATGCTGCTGCCCAAAGTCAGATGTTGTTGGCGCAGTGGGAAGGGCATTGATTTTGTCTTCCTTGGTAAACAGTAGGTTTGACGCCCACCTTAGATGTTTGGCGCAGTGTGTTTTTTGTGGTTTCCATTCTCCTCATCCGTTTTAGGCTTTTTTTTTACCTGGTCCATTACATAGCTTTTTGCCTGTGCTGCAGCTTCTTGGGTCATTGTTATTTCAGTGCCTTGCTTTGTTGAAACAGATCAGGCCCATCGCTGAATTATTCTCTGTGTAGTGTGATCAACGCGCTGTCTGCTTTTTCAAGAGCCAGTTCGATCCATGTCGGTCTTCAAAATGAAAATGTTAAAGTCAAACATCTGGGAGAATTTTATACTGGAACCTACTGGAACTATTCAGTGGTAAAATGCAGCTTTTTTCCCAGTGCTCTTTATTACTGAGGCTCACTTTGAAGCAACCCCCAAAGTATCTAAGTATGTAACAGCTTGTTTCTGCCGCTGTCTCCTCTTCTTTTTCACTTTCCCACAATTTTTGCTTCTTAAGCATCCTTTGCAGACTTTTTTTTTAAATAGCTGTTTTCAGTATATTATATTTAAATTGTTATACTGTACATGTGCTGTTTTACTTGTTTGTGTAACAACACTCAGCCACTGTGGCAGAACAAAAACAGTAACTATGAAATGACCTGGCGTCACAATAACAAACAGTAACACCGATAAAGTGAAAGTCCACAAGATATAGAATTAACAAAGTAGCTTGTGAGGTAGATGGAACAGGTGAATTATTCATTGAAAACCTGTCTGTAACGCAGCAACAAAGATGTAACATATGACACTAGTTTTGCAGAGCTAAGAAAATAATGAACTTGTGGAAGGTTTCCTGTTTCGCGTGTCAAAACAAACGACGACCTGTGATCACGCTCCGTCTGCCGGCTCCCGTTTCTCTCCTGCATTTATTCTCTTTGTGTCATTCTTGAATTTACTCTCCCCGCTCTCATCCAACCCTGGTTCCTTTCCCTTCGGCTCTCCCCTACCTCCGCGCGCACACATTGCTTTTTAATGCCGCCCCTCGAGTATATGCTCTCCTCCACGCTCTGTTTCCAGCCATCTGTCAGGAGAATTGCTGCTGAACTTTGGGAACATCACAAGAAACAAATCTCAATTTAGGATTGTTTCCATTGAAACGGGCCAATTCCAAAACGAGAGAGCCGTCGGCATGTAAATGCCAGGAACTGTTTTGACACACACATTAATGTGGAGCGAGTTGTTGTTTTTATTACATGTGGTGAAGGACTGAGGAGAAAACACCGCTATAGAACAGTAAACTTGACTATTGTTATTGTGCCGCCGTCTGAACGCCCGGCGTTAATTAGGTCGGCCTTTTGAAAACATATCGCCAACCTCCTTCTGCAACCTTTACTCGTGTGCACACACTGACAGCAGTGATCCTGGCACAACTTTACAGATGTGCCAAGTCATTTACTTTGTACAAAAACATACTTGACCTTCATGACGCAAATATCCGCACAAAAACGCATGGAGCGCTCTTGAAGGATCCAGAGAACTTGGCGATTTGTGGACATTGAGCTGCATCCGTCTGGTTGTGAGCGCAGAACTTGTTTTTTTTTTTTTTTTTATTTCCTTCTAAATTGGCTTCATAAGAGGAACACTTCAGACGCCTCACAGCGTTTGAAAACAGTCAACTGTTTCAGTTTTCAGTCAGTTGCGCACGTGTGATTTGTTTTATTTCTTCTTTTCTTCTCATCTGCTCCCCATCCTGTAGTCTATAAATATTCTAGATGTTGGCTTTGATGCGTCCCTCACTGAGACGCGCGCGGCTGTCGTGCCGCCTCGTTGCCGTCGCCTCACCTCTTAACGCAGACGTCTATATGCTATGCGTCGCCTGGGGGACTCTGTGTTTACATCTCGTCGGCCTCGCGCGTGCGCCCGAGTCCTTTTCCTGCGTTCGTGGATCGTGCGTGCGCCGGGCTGAGGGCTCCGCCGGGGCCTCCGGCACCGCGGGGAGCTGTTGAAGGTGAGAGGACGGCGGCTTAGTTGGAACCTGCCACCCCCACCTCCACCCACCCCCCCTCCACGCCTTGTACCCCCCCCTCCAAACCCCCCTCAGGGCCTTGTAGCGGCAACAGCTCTTCTGGGCCGCCGTGTTCGCCGGCTGGCTCCCACCAGCCCCACTGCTTAGCAACAGCCAATCAACCGAGCCGAGTGACTTGCTGGCCAATTGCGACGGAGCGGTGGCCTAGTGCTCAGAATTTGAGTTGGCCGCATGGGTCTTGCTATAGTTAGGTAAAGGAGGAGGAGAATTTTTTTCTTTAGGATGGGAGAATTCATTCCGTTGTGTTTTTTTTTTTTTTTTTTTTATCTTTCTCACTTTGTTTCACCGGTCCACTCTCTGTAACTAGGGAGATGTTGTGCTTTTATTAATAGATCCTGTCCCCAAAATAACAGGTCAGGATGAAGTTGGCTAAACTGCCCGCCAGGAGATTTAATTGAGCACTTAAACCACTTCTTTAAACTCGGTCCTTGTGCAAAGGTCTGAATGTATAACTGCAGTTGCCCGACTCAGGGTCACTTTAAACAAGCTTATATAAGCTCTTCTACCCAATTATATCTTTGGTGTTTTCTTACGTAAGCATGTTTTAGTGTTTAAGCGTGTATGGATGTGATGCCTGTCCTCAGGTGATGTTCAGACCTGATCATCTTTAGTGTCTTCATTATTCATCTGTTTCTCTCCACTTCATGTCTGCTGTCTGGGCTACACAACGCCCTCAGACACCTTTTTGTGAAGATGGTTGTTTCATAACACGTGCACAGGCAGAAACAGCCGCCAGCTCTTCCTAAATAACACCGGTGCTGAATGGGATTATTAGTAGGTGTGAATTTATTAGGTCAGTGGCTATTTCGGTGAGGCGGCAGCACCCATCTTGCAGCACTGCAGTAATGGGTGGGGCAGAGGCAAAAAGGTGGGATACGCCGAGAGAGCGACGGGAGCCTTAAAACAAGCAGCTAGCTGGTAGTTCGTAGGACCACGCTGCCTTGTTTTCACTCTCGACGGCTCCTCACTGCTTAGCAACAACCAATCGCATCCTCGGCTCCGCACGACACGCCGGCCAATCAGCCAGCAGGAGCGTGGCGCCATAGAGTTTGGATTTTACCACGTGTGAGACGGTATGGGTTGGAGAGAGAGAGAGAGAGAGAGAGAGAGGGCGATGGCAGCACTTCTAAATGTTTTTTTTATGCCACTACGAGAAGTTTTTTCTCCGAACCGCACCCTTCGCGCTCTGCGGCGGTCGCTGCTGCAGTGACCCTGACGGATGTGAGGTCAATTCCAAAGCGGACTGCAGGTCTGTCACTCAGGCTCCCCGTCACTCAGCCTCCAGCTGCTGTTGCCAGGAATGGAGAGAGCGTCACGAGTTCGTGTGGCAGGTGCAGAGGACAGTGAGGTCCCATCCAACACTGTTCGAGGCTCTTATGTCATGTGCCCGTATGATTTGTTAACCTGTCACGCACCAGTGTGACACCTTCCAATTTACGGGCCACGTGGGAGCTTAGTGATGTTTGCCGAACCCATGATGACTTACTGCCTGTAGCTCCTAAGCCGTGAAATAATGTTCACTGAATTATAGGATTATCACGTTTGAAAGGCACAGCGAGCTCAACAAGGTTAAAAACTTGTATCATATCATCCCTGGAGTCACCCGCCTGACATTATTCCCCACAACCTGAGCACTTTGAAGGAATGCGCTGCACTTTTTCTTTCTGCTGGCTGCAGCTGGTGGTTCTGGGTGCGGCCGGCTCCGAGCCGCATCCATAACTTTCTCCCCACGTGCTCTGGTATTTTCGCTCTGCCTCTCGGTGGCTCCTCAGCGCTGCGCTGGGTGCTGCTCGCTGTTGCATGGTTACAGGCGGCCCCGCGCTGCCGTTGGCTCGCAGTCTGCCGAGCCGCCCGCCCATTGGCTGAGCGGGGCGGATCGCGCCGGGCCCATTGGCGGCCGGGAAGCGGCAGGCGCCCGCGATTGGCCCGGCTCCCCGGCTCCGGCTCCTTGGAGACTCGGCCCCGTGTAAACATCCTGGTTGCTTCTTTCAATGGAGCGTGTTTATCGGCGGCGGGGTTTTGCCGGTGTGTGCAGTCTGAGGCTGAGCGTCTCTGAGGAGCGGAGTCTGGTGAGAGCGGGGCTAATTGGCTCCCCGCTCCACCACATGCTTTGTGATTGAAGAAGCACTCAGCGCTATTATGACACTTTGACAACATTGCAGGCGAGGACGCTAACAACCCCCAGTCTGGAGGCTCCCTCACCCCTCTCCCCGTTGCTGCCTCTTCCTTCGCGCTGCCTACGTCTCCGGGTTCGCCGCCTGCATCTGCTCCAGTCAGCAGCAGCAGCGGCCCCACAGGCTACATGTGATCCCTTTGGTGACAAGCAGAGCAGCGGTGTCCCGGGGCTCAGACATGGAAAATAAATTGCCTCCAGTGCCAAATGAGTCGGGCTGTTTGTTTAGTTTGACTTCTTTTTTTTTTTATTGTTTGCTTCCGTCTAGCTGCTCCTCCCCTGCTTGTTTTCTCCAGTAGCATCCCGATGCCTAAGTTGTACAGTTAACTGCCCCTTCGCACCCCCCCACTCCTTTTTTTTATTATTTTGGATCTGGAGTACAAAGAGTCCACAAGCCTTTGATCTCCCCCTCAGAATTCAATTCTTCTATCTCTCCCTCGCCTTCCTTCCATGTCTGAAGTTGAACTCGATACTCTCAGTGACTTCTTCCTCACTTCTACATTCACAACAGGACACGGAGTGGGTTGGGGGGGGCGCTACCAGTGAAGGCCGCCAAAGCTTCTACCCTCTCAGAGAGCCGACTGCTTAGCAACAGCCAATCAGCCTAATATTTTTGGCAGGGTCTCGCAGCCAATCGAGGGGGTGTGAGCAGGTTTTAGCTCTCTGTTTTCATTGGCGGTTGAAAGGAAAAACAATGTTTTTCTTAGTATGCTACACTTCAGTGCTAGTGGCGAGGCTGATGGTGCTAAGAGGAGATTTGGGGAGATAATCTTGGCTCTGATGGGGCTGCGAGACACATGGCTCATTACTGTTAAGTGATCCTATTTGCATTTTTATGCAAACTTCCAGCTCCAGTTGAGCCGAACAAGTAGCTGGACCCGAGCAGCAAGTGCAGCTTCCTGTGGAACATGAGAGAAGCTTTCCTCAAATTGATTTGAATCCCCTAAAACAATCAATTCCTTAGTTGTTCTAAGTCTTAAACATCCTTGAACATGCTGTTTTCCCTCCATGGCTAAAGATCGCTCAATACGGTGACTCAATAAGGAATTATAGCTGCTCAATAACAATTCACCTGCTGGGTCTGAATGATGGATTGAGCAGTTGGTGTTTATATTAAATACAGTCTGTTTAAGTGAAAAAATGAAGATGATTGATTGTGATCAGGCCAAGTTTGGGCTTTTCCTAATCTTGTTTTTGGAGTGAACGAGCGTAACACTGTCTTCACTCTCAGCTACTTCTATCTTTGTATCCCCGTGGTACACAGGGGAGGCCGTTAAAACCCCACATGCCCCTGTGAGGCTGCCTGGGTCCCAGCTGTGTGCCTGCGCAGCGGTGGGTGTAAGCTCAGCACACCCTCGCTGGTTAAATAAAGCTAAAAGCCCCGTTGACAGCATCTCCTCTGGACAGATACCGATCAATAGTCGGGATGTGGCCCCCGCCAGCGCGTGGGGCGTGATTGACAGGCAATGCAGCAAAAGAGCAGGGCTGGGCATCTCAATCCATTCACGTCAGTTCATCAGTTACAAGGCGAGAGAGAGAGGAACTGCTACAAGACCTTGCTGTGTGGGCACATAAAAGAGAATGAAGCTCATTTGGACAATTTGTATTTTGCCAGTGATGGAGGAAAACCTATCCGCCAGTCCATGTTGTGGTAGAATCAGTTGGGAGGAAAACTACTTACTTTTTTTTTTTTTTGCCTCAGCAGCACAGGAGCACAGTATCCTGCTGCTGCGAGAAGTCTCAACACATATATCATCTAAGGGGAAGCGTTCACCCCCTGCATGCTGTTTCCCCTGCTTCCTATTTTTATCTTATTGCTATTGTAGTGCTTATTAATGACTTAATAGGTACCGATGGTAATAATAAAAATGTCGCCCCTTTATTTAGCAGTACAAATATTCTGTATGTAGATATTAGTACCAAACTTTCTAATTAATAGCAGAATATTACAATATAAAGTTTAGTTGGTTGAACTGGCTTAGGATATTTACTTGAACACATTTTCATAATATTAAACATGTTTTTGAGTTTGAGTAAAAGTTTCAGTGTTAAAAATGTGTAACGGCATCATCAGAAGTAGTAATAATAAATTCAGTTATATAATTATGACGCGATTACTGTAATTGTCAGTGTTTGTTGAATTTAAATGAACCGTGCTAAAATCTATTTAAACGAAAATAATGAGACAAACAGTCGCTTCCAGCCTTCTTAATTGCACGTGCGTGGACGGCGGTAGTCGCGGCACAGGTGTGCCAGGGCCGCAGATGAAGGTCACCCTGACTGTTCAAACACAGCTGGACTAGAAGGGGAGACGCCGGCTGGAGCTCCCAAAGGAGAGCGAGCGTGCAAGGACGACGGCGCTGTGAAGAGAAACGCTGCGGCGAGAGTCCGTCCGTGCCGGCGCCGCGTCCTCGCCAGTGCGTACGCTACACACGTGTAATAGGTGTCCACAAACCCACGTATTGTGTTCCATTCGCAGGTCGCTTGTGATCATCAGTACCCTGGATGGACGGATCTCTGCTCTGGATCCACACAACCAGGGCAGGAAGCAGTGGGACCTGGATGTGGGCTCCGGCTGCCTGGTGTCCTCCAGCCTCAGCAAACCAGAGGTAGACCAGTGCGTGTGCATCTGTTTACACTGTGGTTCATCTGAATGGGTAATAATGAGAGACCCAGGAGGTTAAGCAGACATTATACGGCTGATTAATAGTACCAGGAGCTAATAAGTCGATTTCCACAGTATTGACTTGTCAAGGAAGGTTAAGCATCTGATCTTGTCTTCACTTTCTGCCTCAGAACAAGAGCACAAGAGCAGCAATTGAACTGGGTGCACTTTGAACAGTCAGCCGAGGGCTGCTGTAGCCTACATTCACCGCGTGTACACACATACACAATGCACAGCAGACATACCGTACACCCCCGCATAAATCTGCGACTGGCTGCTTCGCCCGGAGGATTAGCCTCTTTGTTGACTGTGGTGGTTTACACATACGAGCGCGGCGAGACCCTCGCGTGTACATGTATACAGAAGCTTAAACCGCCCACGCTGACATGCTGAAAGTGAAGTGTAGCCCAGAGCGAGACCAGAGCGCCGCTCTCCCAGATACGTAGCATAGATGTGCTCGTGGCTCACTTTGATGTGGACCCTCTGTGTTTGAGATTTGCCTCAGGGAAAAAGCCTCTGATACTAACAAAGGTCTGGGTGGCTGCTGAGATCAGTTCAGCGCTGGTCGGCTCACGCTGGGAATGGGTGAATTGGAGTAATGAACTCTCACACTGGCACATAAACACATGTCTCTGCTTTGGTATGTTGTAGCAATAAAAGGAATCCATTAGAAAGGCTATTTTCTAGCTCACAGTTCTTTCTGCTTCCCATAGTACGTAAAAGCCAATCAAAGCTATTTGGCAGCTCACAAGTATGAGCTTTGTAAAAAAGCAGAATCGCAAATATAAATGAAATGCAAGCACAAAAAACGAAAGAATTCAACTACTATACAAGAATCCAAGCATAGCAACTCCAGAGCTCACTACTGATGAATCTGAGTGGTGTTTTAGCACCTCCCAAGTGTAAATGAAGGGGTTTTTAAGCATGTGCCATTGAGCCTAAGAGGTCTGCGTGTGAGCAGCTAAACCCTGAGAGGAACTCAAATCGCTGATTAGGAAACCCACAATTAGAACGATGGAGCAAATTACAGAACAGTCCACATCACAGCTGCGGTAATATGGGCTCAGATCTGAAAAATTAAAGGGGGGTGGGGGTCTTTAGACTCAACCCTGTCCTTCTGCTGTGTTAAAGTCTTTGAAACTCAGAATTGATGAATGGGTTATTCTGGAGTCCTCGGAGGTTAGATGTAAAGAGCCTCTAAAGGCTGCTTGAAGCTCTGGTAGTTCATAGAGTTGAAGCAGCTTCTGTAAGTCTGACCTTGAACATACAGTTGCACCTTGCTATACTGACTTACGAGACCTCACACTTGTTATATGGAAGCAGCAGGATGTGTGGGGTTCCTTTTTTCTATTCCTTTAGTTAATGGAATCTCTGGTGTGATGGAGGTCTTTCACTGGGTTAGGAAATACTTTGAAAACTTCCATAAGGCAAAAACTAGGCAGCGTTTTCCAGTTTGCTTTCAAAACTACATATGATTTGATAAATTTCATTCTAACAAATAGTTTACTTTGATATATGTGTATACACACTGTTAAATAAAATTTCAATGTTGAATGAAATGTCACACATTAGTACAAATGTACCTTTATAGTCATTATTGTGTTATTATATTTCGTCAAAGCAAAAAAATGCAAGTTCCGTAATGAAGGAAAATGAAGTCTTCATCGTCCCTTCTGTGATTCTACGTGATCTTATTATCTGTTTGGTTTAAAAGGAGGAGAGTCAGGAAATTCATAAATGGACATGCGCTGTGTTGTGAACCTGTTCTTAATTGGGCTGACAGAACAGGACAAGGGAAGACTCCTGTCAGCTCTGAGCCCAGTGGCTGACTGTGACGTCACATGTTGTGACTACTGGATGGAGTGTGTTTTTCCTACTTTCTGTAAGTCCAGCCTTGGCCTCCCTACCCTCGGTAACCCGGGTTGCCTGTCTGCTGCGCGCGCTTCACGGCGGTTTCATTGGCGCTCGCCGGGTTCCTGAGACACCAGTCTGCTCGGTGATTAGAGGCTAGGGGGTGTCTGCCACCCTGCCATTGGCTGGCCGCCGCACGCCGGGGAGGAAGCAGCCAGTCACCTGCTGCATCCTGCAGTGTGTCTGTGTGTTTTTCTTTTTTTTATTGTGGAATGAGGGACAGCAGAGCCACAAACAGCATTGTCTGCAGAAAAAGAAGCCATCACTTCAAAAAGCCAAGAGTTGCTCCAGGGTCTAAAGAGCGAGGGGTGAGGGGTGTGTGTGTTTAGCAGGGGGGGGGGGTAGGGAATCGTTGCCAGTGTGGAGTGACTCATCCCGGGGAGATAAGGGGGGGGTGAGTGATTAGCGGGGTGAGGTAATGCCGTAGACCAAAGATGATGTCATCACATAATAAACAGTCTTCACGTGCACAGTCCAGCAGACACACACTTGCATACCTCTGCTGGCTCTCTGAACGGATGAACAATGAGAGGCTTTGATTGATTGCTACACAACGACTTAGCGATTGATCACCTCTGAGCCACTAATGTGACAAGTAATAATTCTCCTGCAGCGGTGAAGGAAATGAAAAAGAACACATGGGTGATATTTTTGGCAGGAAGTCGATACTTTTCTGGCCGCTCTGATTTTCGTTTTGATTATTTTTCATACTGCTCTCTCTCTCTCTCTCTCTCTCGCTCTCTCTCTGGTGCTCTGTGTCGCTCGCCCGCTCACCCTGTCTGCCGCCTTTAAGTGGAGCAGTAGCCTTGTGGGCCAACATCTGTGGCTGAGAGCTGACGCTGTTTGACAGGATCGCTGGAGCGTCAGCAGCCACACACAAACATCCACTTACACCACGACCACCCCACCCCCCCCTCCCCCCACCTCCCACCCACAGCAGCAGCCCCACAGTTCCCACGGGCACGATATAATACCGTGAAACATCACATTCATTAGCACGGCTCGGGTTGAATGCCTTCACAAAAAATGTGAAAAAAAACAATATTTGTGCACACTGGGTGCTCTGTGTGGCCAACAGATCAATATCCCAAAATAGCTGAATGGCTCTGGTCTTGCAGTGATAGTGGATTTTCACCCACACATTCAGAAAATGGGAAGACTTGAATGAGATGAACAACATAATAAATATTTAACCCTAATGGCAAAACAGACCAAGAAGAAGAAAGGCATTGAATCATCTAATCATTAAATTATTGTTTTGAATCATCTAGGCTGAAAAATGCTAAATCTAGGGCCTCTGAATTATTTGATTTAGAATGTTCTTCCCTTGTTTCCGATGCAAGTACAATATAACAAAAACAATATTATTCGAAGAGATGAGACAAAGACAAAAGCAAAAAGCACAGAGTGGGGGTGGACCGCTGATCTTACATTCATACGCCGTTCATCAAAGGATGTGTTTCGTTTGCTTTGATGGGGGGGTTGGGTCTTCTAATCATGAAAGGACTTCCTTCCCTATCTAAATGTCTTTTCCTTATACCTTTTTTCTTCTTGGAATAATTCACAGCCAGAAGCTTTGAGCGGCTGCGTTCCCATTGGCAGAGCAACAGCTTTTCATCATAAAAAAAGTCATGTTTCAGTTAAGATAAGCAGACTTTCTATAAACTTCACAGCATGGCCTCTCTTCAGATTTGATTAACTGGGAGATGTGGGAAGGATGTATTGCATAGTTTGTTGCTAGGAGTCATACATGACATGGTGAACTGATAACCCACATTTAGACTTTAGCAGCGCTTGATAATTTGTTGTTTGAATCTAGATCTGGACGTCACAGCACAGCGACTTCACCGAAGGCAATGTTGTGAAGAGTGGTTTCATAACAGTGAACTTCCAGTGGCTTTGAGCTTTAAAAGCAGTCTAAATATGTGAATAAGCTCACATGCCACAAGAATCTCTGTGGACCCGTGGAAGCTACACTGTGCTGGGATATAATGAGTTTCAAGGCCTGAGGAACATGGTTACAGCCGAGATAAGGTTAATAATTCAGAAGACATCTCTGGCAGACTTTTAAAGAGCTGGTGTGATGGTAATGCAGGAGAAAGGAGTGAGGAGATGCAGACCACCACTTGGCTTTTCTTCAACCTAATACAAAAGAAAAGCTACACCTGTCAAAGTGCAGCGTGTAAAATCAAATCAGTGAAGGTGGAGGCACTGGCACCAGTAATCTGATTTCTGTTCATAAATACAAAGCGATAAATATTGTGATGCCGTCTCAGAGAGTGGCGGGATCAGGTCACTGATGGAATGCTTTTAATGGAAGCCTGTTGTGTCTGTGTTAACATGCACCTGCGGAGGGGATCCCGACCCCAGGCCGGATCAGGGACGTGGATTAAGGCATCAGGAGCAGGATGACTCATCCGCGGCTCAGAGGAGCTCCTCTCCGCTGTAACCCTCTTTGCGCCCCTTCGGCCCATGCAGCACGGCGTGATGCGATGGTCAGATCGTTATCCCCTCCTCCTGTCACCTGCTAAATTAGTCCTCCTCTTGTCACCGAGCCAGCCCCTCCCTCTTTAAAGATGACATCGCCGGTGCTCCCCTTAATCGTGCAGCCGCACTTCAGTCCCTCCAGCACTTAAGGCGCAATAAAAAGGGCTCTGATGGGAGTCTGATGGTTTCTCAAATCACAAATGACTGACAGGGCAACCTTTCATGTTCAACCCCAGAAGACCCGGATCAGGGTTCTATTTAAAAGTCTGCCTTCATCAAAAAAAACGGGGCTTCTAACAGAAATTACTTTTATATTCATGGACACTTGGTGAGTCACAGGTTGAACTTGGAATAAAGTGATTTTTGATGGAGGGCTGCATAAAATCACGACTGTGGTAACTGAGGAGGGGGGGCAATTGTCCTTCCACCCCCTGATGAGCTAAAGCTAAAGCTGTGGAGGTTAAGTCTGGATTTGGGCTCATGTTTTTGCAATGATGTCATCCTGGCTGCACCCTGGCAGTGAGCGCCTAGCCGTACACACTCTCGTTATCCAGGGTTGCACACTTTCAAACGGATCCAGGTTAATTACTTAGGCTCTTGGTTGTGTAATGGTCCCAAGCTTATGGATGGAGTCCAAGTGTGCGGGGGCTAAAGCTGCTGCTGTGTGGGCGGATGTGTGTCGGCCAGTGTTGTCTGTGTGGGCAAGTGTTTTTGCGTTTGAACGATTGTCTGAACTGAAAAGGACTTTTCAAACTGAAAAGGATACTTTAGAGGGGTTGATATGTGTTAAAAGCGATTGCATCAGATGGATGAAACAAAGTTGGGAGGGAATGTTTCTGACCGGTATTGAGCTGTTCATCTGCAATACCGTGCTCTCCTGTCACAGTCGTGGCAAAGCTCATCACTTCATCCTATTCCTAAAAAGAGAGCCCAGTTTTGGGTTTGGCATAGCAAGTTCTGTACAGGCGTGATACAGTGTGCATGTGGTTCACCCTGCAGGTGTTTGGAAACAAGATGGTCATCCCTTCGCTGGACGGTGCCTTGTTCCAGTGGAACCGGGACAGGGAGACAATGGAAGCAGTGCCTTTCAGTGTGGAGTCCTTGCTGGAGTCGTCCTACCGGATCGGAGAGGACACGGTCCTGGTTGGGGGCAAATCCCTCACTACCTATGGCCTGGGGGCTTACAGCGGAAAGGTCAGTCCAAAAAACAGACTCTGTCTTCATGTATTAAGATTTAAAAAGTTAGTAATAAATGTACTGACAGTGGAATTGGTCTCTCTTTAATTTCCCTCCTGCTGTTCGCCTCAGCTGCGGTACATCTGCTCTGCGGTGGGCTGCAGCCGCTGGGGGGAGGATGAGATGGAGGCGGAAGACGTGCTCCTGCTGCAGAGGACTCAGAAAACTGTGCGAGCCATCAGGCCTCGGTCAGGGATGGAGAAGTGAGTTCCTGTCCTTGTCATTCAGGCTTGAAGGGGATGCAGCATGTTGGTTCAGAAATGGTCCCAGTCGCCCCACTGAGCTTCTATTGTGGTTTAAAACGAACCTGATCTTTCCCTTAATGGATAAAACAAAACTTAAATTGATATTCCCTTGGTTCAAGGTGGAACTTCAGTGTTGGGAACTTTGAGCTTAGGCTTCTTCCGGAGTCCCAGTCTGGGATGAACTTCCTCGAGGGAGACGTGGCAAACGGAGACACCTGGAGGGAGAGTCAGCGGGTCATCAGCGAGGAACCAACAGAGGCAGAGCACACGGAGAACCAGCAAAACCAGAATCTGGACCTCGTTATTAAGGTGTCGGTCCCCGATTGGAAGGTCATGGCCTTCAGCACCGAGCATGATGGACAGGTGGTCTGGGAGCATCAGGTCAGATCTTAAAACCCAGTGGTTTCTTTAAAACCCAGCTTGAGCTCTGTCAGTTCAGCAACTCATCCCGCCCGGTCTGTGTTGTGTAGTTCTGCACACCCATTGCCTCGGCCTGGCTGGTGGGTGGAGGGAAAGTCACACCAATCAGCCTGTTCGATGACACCACCTACAGCAACCAGGCAGAAACCGATGACGAGGAGGATGATGGCGACGTGAAGGCCAGAGGTGCTGCTGAGTCCAGCGTGTACTTGGGTACATTCATACACAAGCATACACACATTCAACCCACACCTGTGCTCCCCCCTCGTATGTAGACAGCTGATTTTTCATTTATGTTTACTTTGTCAGGCATGTTTCAGGGCCAGCTCTACCTCCAGTCCTCAGTGAGGATCAGTGAAAAGTTCCCCTCTACAGCCATTGGATCACAGAAGGACATAATTCCTCTACCTACCGTGAAATGGAAGCCTCTAATCCGTAAGCGCACACCACTTAGTCGTTAGGTTTTCTGTCTAATCACCAAACGAGCTGAACTTGTGGCCTCATAATTAAAGTGTGGTCCTTGTATCATGGCAGCTTTGCTACTTTTTATCCTATGTACAGTATGTGTCTACCCTTGGAGTGTTATTCAGCCCCAATCCCTCCTTCCACCAGGATCAATAACTCACCCACATCTTGTCCTTCACAGATTCCCCATCTCGGACGCCAGCCCTGGTCGGCTCTGATGAGTTTGACAAGTGTTTGAACAACGACAAGTTCTCGCACGAGGAGTACAGCAACGGAGCCTTATCCATCCTTCAGTATCCATACGGTAAGAGCCTAATGCTGCCTTGAAGGCGCCGCGTAAAACCGTAATATGAAGGTTTGCATTCTACAAAGACCTCTGAGTGTGTGACAGGGGACATGTTGGCTGCAGGAGCTGAATGAATGTAACTTTCCCTCCTCTTCTCTACAGACAACGGCTACTACTTCCCCTATGGCAAGCGTTATCGAGGGAAACGCGACAGCGCCGTGAGCCTGATCAAAGGAAACAAGGCGGGGGCTGACAGCCGCAGGAGGAAGGACCCGGTTCTGCTTCTGCCCTGGTGGAAGGAAATCCTCGGCACCATCGTCTTCTGTATCGCCGCCACCACCTACATCGTCCGCAAGTTCTTCCACCCCCCCGCCCCTGTGGCCTACGTGAGGGTAAGACCTCAGACACGCAGCCAGCCGCTGATCAGACCTATAGTATGAGTATGAGATCAAGTCAGATTCATTCAGGTTCCTCACTGGGTCTGTTTTGTCCCGGTTGTCTCCCCCACAGCAGCGGAAAGAGTCGGAGACGCAGTGTCAGACGGACAGCAAGTTTGACCTCGAGGTTGTGGAATCCAAAGAGCCGGTTTCTATGGAGACTCGTTCCAGCGAATACGTATCCAGGTAACGGCATCGGCGCTGAAGCTGAGGCGCCATTTGTGTTGTCATGACTCAGGAGAACTTCGCGTAACACCGGCACCGTGCGAGGAGTCGTGGGCCCCCACACTCGAAAGTCACGTGCGAGTCTCACACTTTCAAGGTGTAGCTACAGATTTGGCACTGTTACCATGGTGACCACTGGTCTTCCAGCCTGCTTTGATAGGACAAGGCTGCG